>NW_012236525.1:204348-374783 GCF_000787575.1 Acytostelium subglobosum LB1 | reverse complement strand
CCCCCCTAAACAATTAATCAATCAAAGTCCTTTGTGTATGTTAATGATGAGGTGATGTGACATCGTCTTATACCACCATATCCGGTCCATGATCATAAAGAGACTTCGTCGTCAACAACTCTCGTTGTCTGTCTTGTCGAGTCTTCGTGCCCCACCCACACACATCAACATTACAGTCGACCGCCAATCAAACTCTAACCTTATCCTTCTCTTTCTTATTCTCTCCATCCCCAACTAATCACTTATGATAGAATATAGTCTCATTCAAACAACAAACAACAACATATTTGTAATATATCTATATCTATAATCAATCATTCAATCAATGTCATCACTATCATTATCATCCCCAAAATCTTCGACCACCGCAACAACAATGGACGAGTCAAGCATTGAGGAGATTGCTCCTCATATCCTATTTGAGATACGCAACTCACCATCTTTGATGTCCATGTCCAATAGCAACAACAACACCAGTACAGACAGCGCCAACACCCCCACCAACAACACAGACAAACATGCTGAGCTAGACTTTGTACCAATTTCCCCCATCCAGGGCTTTGGCAATGGCCGCTCCAGCATCACCTCGTCCACAGGCATGCGTCCATCGAGCCGAAATAGCGTACGTCGCAGCTCTGGTGCTGGACATCACTCGCCCTCAAACTCATTCCTGCATCTTGGTGAAAGCAGTGGCAGTGGCAGTGGGCTTGGACTTGGACTCGGACTTTCACTTGGTAATAGTAATGGCATTGGCAATAAGAGCTCAGATGACAATAGCCTGGACGTTGGTACGGGTGGCGGCATTGGCAACTCAATATTCAACAACAACATGTTCTATCAGTCCTCCACGTCTTCATTCGCGTCTCTTCCCAACCCATTGCCCGGCTCGCCACGTGTCGAGATCCTGGCCAACGAGAGCGTGCTCTCCAGCTCGACCGACTCACTCACCAACTCATACTCACTCATCAACCTGTCGTCTTCTCCATCGCAATCTGCTCCCTCATCCCCACCCTCATCCAAATCACTCAAGTTCCACAGCTTCAAACAACAACAACATCAACAGCAACAACAGCAACAGTTCCAGGTTGGCTCACCTGGTAAGGGCTACGGCTCACCAATCCCCTCGAACAACAGCAACAGTAACAACAACAACAACAACAACAACACATTGTCCCCACCTTCATCACCGCCCATGAGCTGCGGCTCTACCACACCTGTACACTGCAGCCTCAATGATTGCCTTCTGTGCCAACGTGGACAGCCAGAGATCCTTATCAAGCAGCCAACATGGGCCAGTATCATGCGCGTGGTCTTCTATACATTGAACCATGAGATGCCCGAGAAGCAGTTCTTCTCGCTCAAGACCGATGTGTACGAGTTCATGACCTCGCATTGGGA
The DNA here is from genome assembly GCF_000787575.1 of Acytostelium subglobosum LB1. Lineage (NCBI taxonomy): Eukaryota > Evosea > Eumycetozoa > Acytosteliales > Acytosteliaceae > Acytostelium > Acytostelium subglobosum. Next base: position 373,385 of record NW_012236525.1, on the reverse strand, counting down.
CGTGCTGTGTTTGAATAAGAAGCGCTCGGACAACTGGCACAAGCAGATACAGGACATGCTGTCGCACTCCAAGAACATCTTTGACTCGGGCATGGACACATACAAGCAGAATGGTTTCTGGCGTCTGAAGCAGACCAACGACCCATGGACCATGCAGAAGGGCGGTCGCAAGGGATCGACGTCGATGCCCTCGTCACCCCTGTCCATGGTGTCCACGCCAGCGTCCGCCCTGCTGGCACAGGCCATCTCCAGCTCGTCGGCAATGGCCATGTCGGCGTCGTCCACGTCCAACTTTGCATCGCTGGCCTCCCCGCCACGCACGTCAACGCCCTCGATCAACATCCCGCGTCTAAACACATCGCCATTGTTATTGTCCCGCGTGGCCAACAACTCTGGTATCTTTGACGACTTTAAGAAGCGCTCATCCATCGAGATGCTCCTGGAAAACCTCGAGATGGACTCGCCACGCAAGAAGCGTCTCTCAGACTCTGGTGACATCCAACGCAACTATATCGATAGTCCACGCGAGGAGTTGTACATTAGCGAGTCATCAAACAACTGATCCTTCCATCAATCCATTCATTCAATCAATCAATCACATTATTTGTACCATAACTATCAATCCCCAGCAACATCAACATCAACATCAGCAACATCAACAACATCAACATATTGACTTCAATTAGCTTGTGAACATTTATACACAAGTTAAACTATACTCATCCGATTGATATATATAATATTTAATCACAAACTCAAACCACAAACTCAGCATCGACCAACACTCCACACGAGATTCAAACTCGTCTGTACACATCATCATCAATCATTCATGTAATATCATACAATCAAACCAATCAATCAGTTATAACAATCAAACAATCATTGACATTGAAGAAGTAATTCTTACATTGGAACAATAAAGATACACATAAATTATAATCATTTAATTATTTTCTCTCTTTGAGCTTGTTCCATTCAATCATGGAATATGTACATTTATGGATGTTACATCATACAACAAGTTTACCACTTCTCCTTGTTTGTTCTCAACTCCAACTCATGTGTCCATGCTGTCTTATCTTGTTGGTATAAGTTCCAATAGGTATTGGCGACTGTTTGATGGATGATGATGATGTTAGTATCTGCATCACATGTGCCAATGTTAACAACAACATACTTTCAACAGGATTCAACATTTCATCGAGTGGCCTGGTGGTCTCCTTTGAAACGTTGACTTGACCATCGATGACTACATGTGCTACGTGGATACCCTTGGGATAGTACTCTCTTGCGAGTGACTGTGCAAAGGCACGCAGTCCAAACTTGCCCACGGCGAATGGTGAGAAGTTGACTGAGCCACGCATTGAAGCAGTGGCTCCAGTCAATATGATGGTGCCCTTGTTTTGTGACAACATATGTGGAAGGACTTGCTGGGATGCTGTGATGGCACCAAGACAGTTGTTGCGCCAAGCGCTCTCATAGTCCTCAGTGGTCAACTTCTCGATTGAGCCATACTTGAATGAGCCGACGTTGTATACAAACACATCGGGATTGCCCACTCTGCTCTTGATCTCACTGAAGCCATTGATGATAGACTCTGTGTTGCCAGCATCAATTTGAACACTGATGGCTTTGCCACCAGCATCATTGATCTCCTTCTCAAGTGCCAACAGTTTATCCTTTGTACGTGCTGCCAATGCCACAGTGAAGCCCTCCTTAGCGAACCTTTAATGTAGATTAGAGTATTAATTAATTAGAATGGTGATGCTCAACTGTCAAGTGATTGATTGGGCCCAACACTGATCATACCTTCTAGCAACAGCAGCTCCAATGCCTGGACCAACACCTAATACAACGGCTATCTTTGACATTATTGATTGATTGATTATTTAATATAGATATATAATAAGTTTGTAATATTTGTTTGTTTGTTATGTTTGTTTGATTGAATGAATGATTCTATTGATTGAAGATCACTATTATAAATTGGATCGTTAATATTCATGACTTCAGAGATGGAAGGTGGTGGAAAGTTGCGGAAGTTGCCTCTATCTGAAGAATGCAATCTTCTGGAACCAATTTGAAACGACACTTTTTGACCCTAGGTCTTATACCAAAAATTATATTAAATTAAAAGATCAAATATTCTTTAAAGTCGATCTCAATTCTTTAGAAGAAAGAATAGGAAGACAAAATTCTAAAGAATATTTATCAATTTTAAAAAAGCCAAAAATTCCGCTATAAAAACATGGCAAAAATTCGATTCAAAACATGGGCTCCATAGCATAGCTGGTTATTGTACTTCCCTAGTAAGGAAGGGGTCACGAGTTCGAATCTCGTTGGAGCCTTTTTGAAAGTTTTTTTTGTTGAGCTTTTGAGGACTGTCAAAGTGTCTGAAACGTTCCCTCCTCCGCTGTTTTATCATCCAGAGCCATCTTTATTGAATTCAAAGACACTGGAAAATATAAACTGAATGATTTTAGAATAAATAATCAATTGTTTGGGTTAATTATTATCTGATTAAATGATCTCATTATTAGAATAAGTATTTTAAGATTTTTACTTAGATATATATCATGAAGATGGCTTTCGAATCAAAACATCGTTGTAAATACTAAACAGTTTATAACTAACCCGTTTGTCAAAGACGATGATGACGTTTTTTTTGACCTGTACCAAAAACACAAACGGTGCGACCTATTTTAGTTCAAAACCATCTTTTAATTAATTAATTAATAGGTTGTGAGTTGATCTATTATGATGGGGTGATTGTTGGAGGTTTTTGATTGACTTGACAGATGATGATTGAATCCAAACCTCCAGCCGCTGCATTTCAAGACACCAACACACAATGTGAGTGTGTTCCAAACATAACCAATCACCAAGTTCTGTAAAGGGGCATATATTGACACATCATATGATATGACCAACATCAAAAACGACCATCACTTCATTCAAACAAACAATCATTATTCAAATATAATAATAATGTATAATATAAATTATTTAATATTATTACTTCTTGTAATATGTTCCACAACACACGCAATATCATGCCCACCAAATACTTTGGTCGATGTTCAAGTTGATGGATACTGCCGTTCATCCACAAATCAATCACTTGCATTTGTTAAAGTTTGGAATCCATTCCAATATGAGTCAGTTTCAATGGTGGATTCGGCCACCAATCAACCAATACCCTACACATTCTCTGGTGGCTACGCTGTATTCACACCCTCGCCTGTCCAACCATCCGTCGTGCTCTCCTACGGCAACTCTGGCTGCATGTTAACCAAGTCCTACAACATCATTCAGACCAACATTACCTACATCCAGCCACTCTGTCCATTCACCAACTATGTGATCAACTTTGTCGGCAACTCATCGATCAAGTCGTACTACCTCAGTACTGCTCAAGCATTCACGAGACAGGGTGCGTCGCCACCTTACTCCTTCCAGTATGACAACCCCGCCACCTACACGATCAAGACATCAGAAGACTCTGTGAGCACGATACCCCCAACCAACGCCTGCACCTACCGTCTGAGCGTGTATCCCAAGTCCACATCTACTCCCACGCTAAGTCTAGTGTACCCAACCTGTAGCCTCTTGAATGGCTCCATCACAGTTACCAACGCTGCTTCATACAGCTCAATTGCACTGTATGACAAGAACATGATCGCTGTCTCTGGTAGCAATGGTGTGTACACTGGACTCGGTTTCCAGACTTATACATTGGTTGTTCAATCTGGCCTGTGTGGCACACAGACAATGAAGGTGGACATGCCCAAGGTATCACCAATAATCAAGCTAGATGTACTTGGTTATCAATGTCCAAACAATGCCACTGTCAAGGCTACATTGATCAATGGTAACAACACCGATCCATTGCTTTACTTCTACATTGGTGCGAGACAAGTTCTGCCCACCTTCACCATGGACCTCACAATCAAGAATCAGATCATCTACAACCTCAAAGGATGTACCTCAGTCTACAACTACGTCCCATCACCATACAGTAAGTATCACTCACTCAATCACTTTATCGTTCAATCACTAACTCAATCACTCACTTTAGCCAAGAACATTGGATACCAGGTTGTGTCGAGTGACTATTGTAAGACGGTGAATGTGTCTGTGACTGCCGGACCAGAGGTATCGAACATTACCGTGACCAACCCTTTGACAAAGGAGAATATCACATTGGACGCCAATAATAGGTTCATGGCCAACTACTCAACCAACTATGCCGTCTACTCCACATGCTACTCCGATCCATACCTGTTCTCAGTGCCATACCCCATCCCAGAGTACGAGATCTCAGCTGGTGACAACAGTTTGGACAACACTTGTTTCTACAACTTCACTTTGCGTGTATTCAACTTCCTCCAGTTCGTCAACCTCACATTGGTCGAGGTGACCGACTACACTCAACCGTACCACCCAACCCCCATCAACATGGCACCAGACAGTCTTGGCTACTTCCGAAACATCCCTCGCTTCAAGTCGTACCAGCTCAAGTTCAATTACAACAACAACTGCTCAGGAATGAACACCATCTCCATTGCCCCACAGCAGGCCACCGTTGATCCCTACACCCGCATCACCAACACCAGCCGAGTCTTGAGCTGGCCAAAGTGTTCGGCCACCGCCAGTAACAACTTGATCAAGGGTATTCTTGAGGTGACCCTGACCGGACCACTCGGCATCCAAGTCTACAACGTGTCCTTCCAGGAGAACGAGGTTGTGACTGCATATTACAACGCCAATGGATGCCGCTTCATTGGATTCCAGTGGTTGGCACCAAACTACCGTGACCCATACTACACCCATCTCACATTGATGAGGAATGCCTCGTGTCCATACGCACACGACTCGCTGATCTTTGTCAACCAGACACTCCAGGTCATTGTCTATGTTGAGAACAACGCCATGCCCATCACCTCAGGAATGTTCTCACTCCACCCTGGTACCTACACTTTCAAATTCTTCTACTTTGCCAGTCAACTCTGTAATGACTACCGCAACTTTACCATCGGCTATGACAATGGTATGTATCAATGATTGACCTCGGACCACTTCACAACCTAACTTCGCACTACACAGAGTACAAGCTCAACTACAAGATCACACCTGTTACTGATTGTGGAGATGTGGCTGGAGGTGGCCAACTTCAATTGACTGGTAACTTCACGGATTTGACATTGAGTGGAAAGAATCCCAATGGAAACCTCAATCCTGTTTGGACTGGTCTGAGATCACAAGAGTATAGAGTATCGTTCACAGAGGTTGGATCATCATGCAAGGGTGACAACTATCCAATCTTTATACCACCCGTTGAAGTGGACTTTGCCACGACTACAATCAATCCAACTTGTACACCATACATCCAGATGGCCGGTGATGGATACATGCAAGTTAATGTGACAACCAAGGTCGGTGGTGTCAAGCTACCCATCACAAGCATATCATACAACCAGCGTGTCAATGTCTTTGAGAACCAGAGCTACCTATCCAACCTTGGCGCAGGTGTCTACGACCTGTTCATTATTTCCAATCAATGCGAATGGAAGACCAATGTCACCTTGCCAATGGATCCACGTAAGTCCAAGACTCCACTTATCCCATGATATGTTTGATCAATGACTAACATTCAATCAATCAAACATATTTAGTACCATTCAAGTTCACTGTCAATCAACCATCATGCCCATATGGTGGAAGCATTGATGTGACTACGACCAGGAGCAATATCAACTTCCAAGGATTCGTTGACCAGGAGTCGAATGGAAACTCATTGTACCAACTCTATCCAAACATGACTGTTAAGATCAAGTGGAATGATTACTGTATCGCTTCAGTACCATTTAACAACATTGTTTCCGCTCAGCCCATTCCACCAAGTGTCAAGATCACAGATGCTTCATGTGGAGGCTTTGATGGTGCGATCAAGGTCACAGACAACCTGGCCAACTACATTGTCTACTTGGAGAGTCGTCAGCCAACAGCACCAGGCGAGTGGTCTGGTCTGAGCGCAGGCACATACACGCTCACATACACCAAGATTCAGACTGGATGCAAATCATCAGTCCAGCTCACAGTCGGCTCAGACACATCGATGGCGGCAGTCCAAACCGCCAAAGAGTCGTGCCATGGAAGCTATAATGGTGTTGGAATGAGCATTGATTCATCAAACTATGCCACACAGGTCGTGCCCGCCAGTCCAGCCACCTTCAACCCATGGAGCGTCTTGACCACACCATTCCAGGCTCAGCAGTTGAGTGGAGTGTTCCCTCAGCTGACCCAGGGCAACTACGTGGCCTACGCGACCAGTCGAAGCAACCCAATGTGTGTCCGCGCTGCGCCATTCACCATCAATGCCAACGAGCCAGTGACCAACGATGTCACCATCACGCCAATCTGTCTGAACGAGTCGTACGCCAACATTGTGCCATCTTTCTTGCCATCGGACTACACCAACATTGAGTACGTCTTGGATGGCGTCACGATTTCCAACCCAACACAGGAGCAGATCAAGCAGGGCTTCAACGTCACCAACAACCAACAACATACATTGAGTGCCATTGTCAGGGATCAGAGATGTCCTCGTGTTCTTGCACAGGCCGCCATCAATGTGGCTGCGGTCTGTGGAGGATCCACTACGACTGCCAGCACCACTGCCAGTACCTCAGCTTCGACCACGGCAACGACTGCCTCGACGACAGCCACTACCACGGCCACCACAACAGCGACTACGACGGCCTCCACCACTGGCGGTGTGACAATGTCCACAACAACAGGAGATGGTATGAATCTGTCATCACAGCTTCGTACTCCGTGGAGTCTACTATTGATCCTATTATCACTATTATTACTATGTATTGTACAATAAACTTTGATGTCATTGATGTTGTTGCTTATCAGCCAATGTCATTAGATTTACACATTCAAGTATCTGATGTTTGGACACCTCTGCAATGTGTCCATTCGATATCATCTCATCAAGAATGAAGTGTGCCTTGTCAATGTGGAACATAACCTAAAGTGACAAATGACATGTCAATGAGTGAGCGACAATGTAGTTGACACTTGAACACTTACATCCAACTCGCATACTTGTTCGAACAAAGTATCAAGTATCTCGACATAGTTATGTATCAGTTCTAGGATTGATAGTTCATTCTCTGAATGATCGACACCAACTATAAAGTACAATGAGAGATATCTCCTGTAGACCAACTTGTAGTCTTGATACTCAAGGTATGAACACTTTGTAACGTGTAGACATTGATGTTAGCAATCAATCAAGTTGTTGTATATATGTATGTACATACTTGATTTACACTCCTCGCAACACATTTCCTTATTATCTCTGCCTCTTGAGCTGGACGTTTCTCAAAGGGTACATATTGGTAGTACTGTGACAGTCTGACCTGACCCTGTCTATTGGCCAACATAAAGAACTTGATCATTATCAATCATATTATAAATATATATATTTATATGTATAACTATGAATCAATCAATAGACTTGAGAAGTTCATTTCATTGAAGTTCCCTTGCCCGATTGAATCAAACACAACACAGCGAGCTAGAAGTAGTGGTTGTAGTGTTGTTGGATCTCTTGCAACCCAAGTGAGTTATATTGCCGTGGGAGGGTGTGTTGGTAGTGAGTAACACAATACTCAGTGACTACACATATTCATTCTCATTACACTCACTGTCACTGCTGTTCTGTTGTTGCTGCTGCTGTAGCTGCAATTCGTTCTGAGCTACCACCCAAATACCAACACCACCAACAAACATGGAATCTTGATCTTGTAGTATGGTCCGTGGCGCGGTCATATGCCTTGCTTATACAAGGTGCTGCTGTTAACAGGAAGGGTATTTATAATCATACATATAACTAACCTTTAACATATAGAAGAAAAAGAGGTTAATTAGTTGGATAGTTAGTGAAGAAGGAAGGATGAGACAGTATATCATTATCCTATTAGCAATATCAACATTGTTAATAGGTCATGTTGTGGTCAATGCTTATGACACTGTGAATGATGTTAAACATACAACACAACAGGATTACTCTTATTTCAATGGTCCGCCATTGACAATACATCTCGTTGCTCATTCACATTGTGATTCAGGTTGGTTGGAAACATTCGATGTTAGTATCCCCATTATTAGACTTCCAGGAACTCAAGTCACTCACTCATTCTTCCATCCAGGGATACTTCGATACCAGAGTAGAAACAATCATTAATAATGTTGTAAATAGTCTATTTAATGATACAAAGAAGAGATTCATTTGGTCAGAAGTGTATGAATGATCAGTTTATTGAATGGTTGACTGAATGATTTAGACGAACTCATACTCATACTAATACTCATGGTGGATAGTGGATTCCTCAACAAATGGATACAGTTTACTTCGGAGGAGGAAGTGACCAAGTTGAAGTATATTGTGGCAAATGGTCAATTGGAATTTGTTGGTGGAGGATGGGTAATGAATGATGAAGCATGCCCTGATTTGCCATCAGTGATCAATCAGATTGGTGAAGGTAGAAGATTCCTTCAGGATATATTCAACTCAACATCTATACTGCCTATCAATGGTTGGCAGATTGATCCATTCGGTCATTCATCATCCATGGGATCAGTATTAGCAAGGATGGGATATAAACGATTGGTTATCAATCGTGTCAGTGATGCCATCAAGGAAGAGATGAGACGAAGACATGAATTGCAATTCGTCTGGAAGACCAGTCCGTCACATGGCAAGAGTAGCAACATATTCACACATGTACTACCTTATCACTACTCATGGCCTGATGTAATGAAGGGCTATGACTATCGTCAATTACCAAACATGGGCAGCAATGTCTATCAATCATTGGTTCAAACTGGAAGAAGTTACCAACAACTATTCGGTGGTGCCCCGCATGTCATGGTACCAATGGGTGATGACTTCACCTACGACTCACTCACTCCATTCGACTTTATCGACATGGCAATCGGTATGTTCCATCATTCATTCATTGTCAACGAGCGAACTATCAATCTAACTATCCTCTTTAGCCGTTGCAAAGACGCAACAAGCAAGTACTAATGTTGTGTTGAGGTATAGTACTCTGAATGAATACTTTGGAGAGTTGGATGCTTGGTCAGCTCTGAATGGTAGTGCATACAAACAGTTCACAGGAGACTTTTATCCATATGGAAGACCTGGTGATTGGTGGACTGGATACTTCACCACAAGACCTGAACTCAAAGGATACTCACGTTTGGCCATCGGAGATTATCGCACTGCTCAAGTATTCTCAACCTATGGCGAACAAGTTGATGGAATGGGTAGGAGCAAAGACATGATCGAGGCTATTAGAGTAGGTATATCACATACATATCATAATTGTCCAATAACTAACAACCAACCAAATAATATTTAGGATATATCGATATGCCAACATCATGATGCAATCACCGGTACTTCAAAGCCTTATGTTATGGATGATTATATTTCCAGATTGGGAAATGCAGTTGATAAGTCAAGATCTAGCAGCCAAGATGAGTTGAGTAGACTTCTCCCAAAACATCCATCAGTGGCTTATAATCGTAATACAAGGATATCATTCAATGATTCATCAGTATGTTCAAACATCACAATCAATCAATTAATCAATCACTGACCCCTATCAATCAAATATAGTACGTTCCAGTTATAATCACTAACTCACTTGGATGGGATGTGACTGATATACATTCTGTTCGTGTTGATATATCACCAACATCTGGATGTCCTTATTCAATTTGGACGAGATCAAACAATGAGATTGACTTTGATTGTGTGTTGGATGTAGAGTCCAGCTCTTTGGAACTGGTGTTCACACTACGTATCAGTCCTCAAGCTTCATTCAATGTATTCATCAGTAATGTGCCTTCAATCAAGTTCAAACCACAGTTGATTGTCCCAACTGATGCTCCTAGCAATGCCAATCTCATGCAGTTCAAGAACAAGTACATCAAGTTGAACTTTGGCCTCACAACCAAGATGTTGCAATCAATTGAGACACAGGGTGTCATTCAAGAGGTGATACACTCAATCACTCATTATGCAGACACTGGTGGTGTCTATTCATTCTACAACATTGATCGAGCTGTCAATGCCAACAACATCAGTATTCCTGGCCAGCCAAAGGTATCAATCGGAAGATTCAGGAGCACATACCAAGTTGATCTGGTCATTGGAGAGTCAACGTATCCTTCAAAAAAGGCTCCCCCAGTAATCAAGATCAAGTACACAATCAAGAGAACTGGTTTACAAGATGTTGATTCAAAGATTGGATTCTCCTATGTGCTCAGAGGTGAGCCAGAGTTGATCACTGTTGCCAGGTTCCAAGTCAGTGCAATCACACCCACCAGACTCTTTGTTGACAACAGCATGGTATCAAGCTCCAGACCTACAATGGATACAGGGGATCTACCATCATTTGTGAATGCAGCAGTATCCTTTGCTGGAATATCAAACAATCAATTATCATTCATAGTAAGTATTGATATCCATGTGGATCAAGTCCAACCCATCTAACAATGATATCCAATCAATCAAGTGCAATATTGATAGGACTCGAGGTGCGGTTGGCAAGGTTGGCGCTTTGGAACTATCACTACATCGTTGTCCTATTCATGGAGATAACAAGGGAATGGATGACAGATTCATCAATGATAGATTAATTGAGGTGAATGATCAGTGTTACCTTAGCACTGGTACAATCACTCCATCAACAATCAAACGAAACTCATTGATATTCGAGAATGGATTCAAATCCTTCATATCCTCTGGCAACTATAATAGTGGTTCAATGGATTCATTCCCCAAGCTCTACTCCAAGATCAACTTGGGTAAGTACACCATGCAATGCAATGTACATCGACCAAAGACTAACAACCTATTAGCACTTCCATATGGAGTACATTTGTTGACCTTGACAAGCGAACAACCAAGAACATACTTGGTTAGATTGATGAGTATCGACGATGTATCATCAATCACAGTGGATATAGGATTGGTGGCCCGTGGAAATGGGTTTACCATTGAAGAGATCAACCTTGATGGATACTCCCCTTCAAAGGCCAATGTCAATTCCAATCCAATCTACAAGATAGATTCAAAGAGAATACTAACTGGCACCGTTGGTATCACTGACAAGGATCCAGTCAGCTCAGTCAGCTCCAAGCAATGTATCCTAGGACCATTGGAGATCAAGACATTCATCATTAGAACAAACTCTAAATAAACTGTAAACATTACCTAACCTATCACCATTCACTCACTCCTTTAATGATTTGGCAATGTGTCCAAGATGACACCAACAGGCTCCTCGCTGAGCACCAAGGGCAACACTTGGCATTGCTTCCAATTCATCCAACATTGTCTGACGGCCTTTGAGCTGGCATCACCAAGGACAATGGCAAAGAGGGCGTCGAATCCACCGGCGCCTGGAACACCAGAGGCCACACATCCAACAATGTCCATGGTGTCGTTGGCAAGATTGGTCTGCTCGGTTGGCTCCAATGGTACGTCTGCCAGCTGTCCCATCTTTCTCATCAGTGTTCTGATGTTGTAGAATGATGATCTGATGTTGGACACCTCCTTTGCTACGTCACCGCCAAGCTCACTCCATTGTGCCTGAGGTGTTGATTCCAGCTTTGATATCACCTCCATATACTTGTCTGATTGTTGAGCATGCAATGAGTGAAGTTGAGTCAATGATACCTTGACAGCGCTATTTGATGCATGGAGATCGTCCCATAGTTGCTTGGCTGTTTGGGATATTAGTAACCGTTCTCTTCATCTGGAGCAGGAATCATACATACATTCAACAGGGAATGCCTTCCTCCAATCCAACACCTTCTTGACCATAACAGGTGTGTTGGAACCAATGCTCACGTCGGCGAGCAACAAATGCAATCCTGGTGGCAGTGCCATTGGCGTGTGTTGGTTGTCCCATGGCTGGTAGTGATCCAACTTGATTGAGTTGAAGTCCTCCTGGAGGAGTGCCTGAAGCAGTTGAGTTGGGTTTGGTGTAACATTGTGATCATACTATATAGAAGTTGATGGACACGCGTTAGATGTCAATCAATCAAGTTGTCCATGCTAAGTTCTTACCATGGCTAATATGTCCTGGATGAGACTTGGAGAGAAACGACGATAGACTTGACTGCCAAACACTGCTGAGCTAATATCGAATCCACTGCCAATCTTTCCTTGGGCAACACAATGACATAGTTGTGCCAGGTTGTGAAGGAGTGTCTTGTCGCGATTTAGAGTCGCAGCCTGGTCAGTGGCAGTGTTGCGTAGATTGATGACCTTGAGGTGACTCAACAATGCAGCGGTCAATGAGCTGACCAATGCGGCTGAGCTGCCCAGACCAGTCTTTTGAAGATCGTCCAATGTTGTAGTGAGTGGAAGGAATTGTGGCAGTGACTTCAATGACTCAAAAGTGATTGGTAGTCCTCTTTGATTGAGCTATATAGTATTTTGTTGTGTCAGAACAATCAATCAATCAGATTGAGTGAAGTAGCACCTACCTGAGGAATCTGAGAATAGAAGTCGTTGCCACCGAGGATGGTGATGTAGAGTCCACGTGAGAGTATTGTTGTAAACTGCTCTGGACCAACCAATGATGATGCAACGATCAATGTGTATAGTAATGTCCTTTCAACATACTTGTTCTCTCTGTATGTGTTTGGATCTGCAGGTGAAATGACAATGGTTGGTACATCTTGTTGTTGCTGAACATTGTAGACAACAGTGTAATGTTGAATAGAGTTGAACTGTGGAGAGGATAGAGTTATGTTGAATGACTGTGTCGGTGCAGCATGAATAGGTTTGATTGTTGTGTAGAAGCGAGAGTTGATTGTGAACACTGTTCCATCATACTCGCGATCCAATACCAAGTATCCACCTGTGATCAACACCTTTCCAGGTGCTGAGCAGCAACAAGTTTCACTGTTATCACTGCTGGACATTCTTTCGTTCGTTCGTTTGTTTGTTTGTTTGATTGTTTGATAAAAGAACGAAAGGGTACACTGATCATTGTCACACACCAGACTGAAGGTGTGTTTGTTCAAACTGATCAGATTTTTTGGAACTTCGATTGATTTCTGATCAAATCAAAAGATGTCCAAATCAATCATTGAATATTTATAGATATAATAATTATGATTAATTGTTTGATTGATTAGAATATCCAACCTAATTAATAAACTTGAATAGACTGAATGGAATGATTCCTGTTAGCAAAAACAAGTTGCAAAACCTTCTGGTGATTTGTCGGTTTTTCATTCCCAACACTCAAAAGACGAGCTGTTTAATCAAACCAAATCATTACTATACTTCAACTTTGTATAACTACAACATATAATATAATACCATGGTGGTCAACAAGACAATAGGTACTTTATGATCACATCCAATCATTCAATCAATCAATCTAATCACTGACATCCACTCAATCGCATTGGAACACAAATTATAAAAGAGTTTGGAGACAAAGAGTATTGGGACGAAAGATATGAGAAGGATAAGAAAGGAAGACCTCACTTTGATTGGTATCATGGTTGGTACACACTGGAACCATTCCTGTCGAAATATCTCAAAAGAGAAGACTGCATCATGATGTTGGGCTGTGGCAACAGCAAGCTGGGCGAGGACCTGAACGACAATCACTACACAAACATTGTAAACATCGATTTCTCAGAGGTGCTCATCGAGGACATGAAGCAAAGAACACAAGGTCGCACTGGCCTAGAGTACATCACGATGGATGGTCGTCACATGACCTTTGCCAACGAATCATTCGACTCAGTGTTTGACAAGGGCACCATCGACGCTGTGATGTGCTCGGACGACGACAACTCAAATGCACGAATGATGATCGCTGAGGTTGCCCGTGTGTTGCGACCAGGTGGATTCTTTATCGTAATGACCTATGGCTCACCAGAGTCGCGACTACCCATCCTGGACGTGCCATCACTTGGTTGGACCGTCCATCTCCGACTGGTTGGCACACACAGCGAGGCCAACATCAATGAGTGTCATTATGTCTACATCATGCACAAGCATCAAGTGGCTGATTCACCAACAACTGCTCATATCGATCCAAGCAAGGAGGTCTTTGACGTGTACCTGAATAGTTCAGTTGGCAAGATTGCACTGGAAGTGACACCTATCGTCAAGAAGTAAAATGGAAGCATTGATGTGTATTACTACTACAACAACAATCTACAGGATACAAACACGTCTTCAAAGTTTTAATACTCCACGGTCACTGGAGCCGCACGTGGCTTGGGAGGAGGAGGTGGCGGCATTGCCCTCTCCTTGGTCGGTGATGGAGGGACGGCGGGCAGCACACGATCCTTGACCTTGTCCTTGGTCTTGTCGCCAGGCAATGCTGGTAAAGTCTTCTTGGAGTACATGACATCGGCCTGCTTCTTGGTCTTGCCAGTCTCCCATGTCGATGGCGATGATGAGTATTCGCTGGTGGACGGTATGGGAGGCAGTTCCAGTGGGGCCAGAGGTGGAGGCATCGATGATGGTGAGGTGGAGAGTGGTGTGTTGTGAGTGTACCCATGCGAGTGCGTGTCTATTGACAGACTGGCTGGCAGAGTGTTGTAGCGTTGATGTGAAAGAGCCTGGATCGAAGGTGATTTTGCACCTGATGCAAACGATGAGAGCGACTTGGGCGAGGGTGGATCGCCACCGCCACCCACGTTGTGATGCTCGGCGGCAGTTGTGGCTCCGCCACCGCCAGTCGAGCTTGGGATTGGTGGTAATGGAGAGCGATTCTTTTGTTGAAGATACTTTGGTTGTGATGATGATGCAGATGATGGTGGTGGGGCAGCATGGCGGGCTTGTGATGGTGATGAAGGTGGTTTTGGAAGTGGAGGTAAGGGTGGAAGTGGAGGCAGTGGAGTATGATGATGTGATGATGTTGATGATGATGCTGCTGATGGTGTTGCCGGTGTGAAATGTGTTGGTTGAGCAAACTCTGTGATTGCTCTGTTGGGTCTTGTCTTGATGAACAATGATGGATCTTCAAAGATGTCGTCAAAGTGTGACAACATTGTAGTCATTAGTGTCTTGGTACTGTTTGAGTCCTCAACTGTATACTGTAGTACCTGTTGATCAGTGTGGCCCTCTGGGCGAAGTATGGTTGGTAGAAATACAACACTCACTTTGGGTATTGCAAGGATGGTTAGTCAATGATCAATGGATGAGTGGCTGGAAACACATGGATAGTTACAGGAGTCAGCTGACATCTTATTCGATGAAGAGTTGGCTATTACTTTGACCAAGAATCCAAATATATACCTGGATGGAATTGATTGATTGATGGTGAGTGAGTGAGTGATTGAGTGAGACTGTTCATTGAACACTGTCCACCTACTTAATAACCTTGATGTTGGTAGTAGGCAACAACTTTAGAACCTTCTTGATAACTTCAACCTTGACATGTTCATCATTGATTGCTGCATCGATGTATTGTACAATGTTAGTACTTGAATGAGTGATACTATCATGATTGAATGAATACTTACATTCACAAGCAACAAACATGTTATACTAATGAATGGAATGGCAAAGAGGGAGGGAGAAGGTTAGTATGGCTGGCTGACTGAGTGCTCTGCCACTGGAGAACATACATTTTCAAAGGACAACAATGGATCTTGGAGGTCGCGCAAGTAAGCTTTGAGTAGAGATGCAACTACATGACTCTCGTGAGCCTGGAATACTACTGGTTTGTCCTGTTCGTAGAGGTTCTTGTAGTGTAGTACCTGTTGTTGAGAGGCACTCTCACGGAAGATACCGGGTGTCTGCAAGGAGTTGGCTTCAAGGTATTCGACAGTCTGTTGGACAACCTGCGGCACGTCGCCAGTGTCTTTCAGTCTGGAGCCAAACACCCTGCCACCGCCTTGATGCAGATGCATTGCATTCTGTTGATGTGAGGGTGGTGTGCCAAACTCTTGTGTTGTTGCAGGCATCATTGTCCTATCTCCACCAACCCCACCCAACACATTCTCTTTCTTGGTAAAAGATACGATCTTGACATCATTGCTGTCCCATTCCTTATTCTTCTTCTTCTTGCCAAACTTGATTATCTTTGACATTCTCTTCTATCTCTTTCTTAGTATCTGTATATGTTTATATATCTATGTTATATATCTATGTAAATATATCTATTTATCAGATTAATGAGGTAAGGTTTAAAGTGTTATATTGGTGTATTATTGTTGATGTTGATGAATGAATAAGCTTTGATTGTTAGGTACACAATTCACAACAAGAGATATTTTGTTTGATCGTGTGTGTCGTCATCATCAGAATCTGAGAGTGAGCCACAAAACACATCGGATGTGGACCACAATTTAGACCAATCGGTGGGTGTTGGCCCAGTATTGGGTCGGTTCAACTGAAGATGATGGTGGATAAGCTCACCACCTCTACTATGATGGGATGGATGGCTTTGATGATTAATTGGTTGGTTCCGAAGGTATTATTGTTCAAGATTGATCTTGTTGTTGACCAACTAACTGTGTCCGATGTAATAGATAGGTTATATATATATATGTTTGTATTGGTATTTGTTTGGCGACTGACCCTTTAGACTTCATCATCATGATCATGTGCTCCATAGCCATACTTTAGTTCAAAGGTTGATTTGAACTTATTGTACTTCTCTTGCATGGCTTTGTTGTCGATGGATACCACTGATGATGTTGATGTTGATGATTGAAGGAATACATCTGTGATCAAATGATCACATATTCTATAAATCTCTTTTGATAATATACCTGAACTACCTTGGAACTCGATGAAATCCATCAACAATGTGACCATTGGTAGCAGAGGTTGATCATTTGGCAGTATATTTGAAACTAATTCTCTATTAGTCTCATTATCCTTAATCAGGAATCCAATCAATATAACTATAATGTTTGATTATGGATAAGAATGAGTCAATGATTGATTGATTGGAATAGTTCCAGTTGATGATACATACCAAGATATGATGATGCCACTCTCTCTTGAATCTTGGATGTGAAGCGAGTGAGTACGCGTTCGGACGTACGCCATTGGTACACGCTTAAGATGGACTGGATGGCACCGACGTTTGAACGGAATCGTTCACGATTCTCTGGATTCTGCTCAACAAGATTGACTAAAAGTGTAACGGCCAACTGTGCAATGTCATACTTCTCCGGCACTTCGATACGTAGCAGATTGAGTATGGTCTGTATGCCAAAGTGTGTACTATTGATCGTGTCCATGAATGCCTGCTTCTTTGGTGTCAATGGTTTAACAATGTTGTTGGCCAGTACTCCATCGATGTACTCGCAGAACTTGTTGACCACCACTTCGCCCTTGTCCTCTGCCTCTGCCTCTGCCTCTGCCTGGGTTGCACTGGCCGACACGTACTTGAACGGTCGAGATAGTGCACCAATCATGGCCGATGTAGTCTTGTTGGCATGAGAGCAATTCAATAATATGTTCAACAATGATATGATGGCCTCAGTGCCACCCACCCTAATATCAATACCGGAGAGTCGCTCTTTGTACTTGGACATTACGGCTAAGTTGGGGGAGGTTAAGAAGGGATGAGTTAGACAAGGTCAGGGTTGGGGTGAATGATGGAGGGTCGCATGGAACATACTCTGCAAGTACGAGATGAGTGTGATGAAGACTTCGACTGAGGATATGACAAGTCCGACGTGTTGGCGATTGGATGTATTCTCGGATACACACTCTTCAACAATCTTACACACCTTCTCCACACTTCCAATGAGCTTGGGTGAGATGGATGATGTCTCCACTAATGGATTAAGGTATAGAGTGAACTTGGCCAGCAGTCCAATCAGGCCATCCAGTAATCCATGCTCACGGAACCTATCCTTGAGTGTCGAGCTAAACTGTTTATGTGAGACCAACTGCGCCAGACTGTTGATTGAGAGTGATGATGGTGTGGCGGACATGCGCACAGTGTCTGTGGCGCCACTGGTCTGGAACAGATTGCTAATGGATGATACCAGTGCCGACCGCCTCCTGCCACCAGGTGTCTTGGGTGACCGGGGCAACTTGGTTGGCGTGGTGAAGTACTCGAGCTCATAGTTCTCTGGTATGATAGTGGCGTGCTTTAGGAGTAATGCAAGTACATCCGGAGTGAAGTGATCAGTGTTGGCCGCCTGCGATGACAAAGTGTAGTAGATGAAGCATGTCGCCAGTATGATTCCTCGATAATCCAGTGAGTCTATCTTTGTTGGAGATGTGGTGGTTGGTGATGTCGTTGTTGCTGCCGTGATCAAACACTCAACTGATGATCGCTTCCCCTTCTTATTCTTGCCCTTGGAGACGGGAGACTTGGTGAGGTCGATGTCAGCTGACACGCTAGTGATTGGTTGAGAGGATGAGGAGGACACTGAGAGGAACTGATTCATCAGGTCTTCACCACCCTCGATCGAGTGGCGTTTGGATAATGAATGTGATGGACTGGAGAATGATGGTGATGTGGTCGCGGTGGTGGTCGTCGTCGTGGCCCCAGCCACAAGTGCACTCTGATTGCACAGACGTAGCATACTGCTGCTGAGTATGGGGAAAAGATTGGTGGATCGCAGAACCAGTGATATTTGTGTGGCATTGGTGCAGAGCATCCTGCAGAGCTGTGACAAACTGTCGTGAATGGTCTGTGCATCCGCAGATGACTGCAGTGTATGAATAACTGTACTGCAGTCCTCACTGAGCTGTTGATGCTCTGGCTGCACCAAAGATGATGATTGAGTGGGTGAGACATGGTTCAAAGATATGCTCACGCCATTATCATTCCTCATCTTCTTGTTGCTCTTGAGTGCACGTGCTGCCAAAGATTCGTATTGATCCTCTTCGTCGTTGTCGTCTTGTTCGCTGTTGTCCTCATCACTGCTGTTTTTCTTTTTAGGCTTCTTTGCCGATGATGATGACGATGCTCGCTTTGGTCTCTTCTTGATTTCATACGATGAGTCACTCCGTGAAGAGTCCAATGAGTCCTTTGATGATGATCTCTTGGGTGTTGTACGTGATGTGATGCCAGTGGATGATGATAATGATGATGATGATGATGAAGCCAGTGAGCTGGATGACGATGATCTTGATTTTGTTGTTGATTTTGAACGCTGCTGTGTCTTTGTTTGCTTTCCCAATACTACTGATGCAGTGACATCAGACTTGGCCTTCCTTGTTGGTGGCTTTGGCCTTGATGCTGCATCATCCTCTTCATCAGTATCAGGATAGCCCAGGTCGTCCATCAACTCCAATGATCTCTTTGGCTCGATGCCATAACTATCGGGTTGTGTAAGTTGTTCCTCCTGTTCTTGTTCTTTCTCTTTCACTTTCTCCTTCTCCTTCGCTTGAGGTTGAGGTTGGACTCGCGGTGGTGGTGGAGGAGACTGTGATATGGTTACTGCGGCGGGAGGTTGTACCTGTGATTTTGATGATGTAGTAACTGTGCCATTTGTGTTGTTGTTGTTGACGTTATCCTTTGGTCGTTGTAAACTTTGAAGACGTTGAAACAGAGATGATGTGGTCGATGTATAGTCCTTCTTTGTTGTTGAGGAAATGGGTGAGGTTGATAATAATGGTGTTGTCGATGATGCTGATGATGACTTCTTAAACTGCCACTTCTGAGTTGGTACCGGTGTAGATCTACTCCAGAAGCTTAAGTTAGTCGTTGGTTTGACATTAGTCGTTGTTGTTGAAGTAGTAGTTGAAAAAGTAGTTGTTGATGATGATGAAGTCAAAGCTGCTTCATCAGATTTACGACTACTACTACTACTACTACTACTACTCATTCTCTATTATCTCTGTCTACCTATTTACAACTAATTCATTCATTCATTCAATAACCCAATCATGATGTTCACCACTAACATAGTGTTTAAGTTTTGTTTAGTCCAAAAACACTGTGTAAACCTGATCACGTGACTGGTTCATCAATCAGCAAAATAACATTAACAACATTGTTTAACTGTTTATAATCATATTAATTTGTTATGTATATCATATAATATGTATATCATATCATAGGTATTTATGTTAGTTTCAGAAGTTAGACTAAACAATGTTTAACTGTCCTTATCTGTTTGGTGAACCAAACGACACATTTTTCATTAGAAGGTTGCAAAAACAAGATATTTTTGGATTTTACCCGATTTCTGAGGACTCAAAACCTACTTTGACTCCAGGGATCGGTCCTTCCCCATCAGTATCATAAACTTAAGTTGTATTTGTTTCAAACATACATATATACATATATACATATACATACATACATACAGATATAAAGGAGATGGCAACATTCACACAAATCTCAAACAATCTTACAAACTTGAACAATGCTACAAAGAGCATCACAAGAGATAGAGTCGTCATTGGTACAGACGTTGACAATGTTGAACAAAGGAATCATATCAATAATGTAATGAATAGGAAAGAATAGGAATGAATAGAATGAATGATCACCCATACTAATCAATCAATCAATCAATTAAATTATGAATGAATGAATGAATGAGTAGAGTATAGAAGCTGGCAAGACATGCATTAGGACATTGAAGACATTGTTTGGAGCAGAGTTTGATAGGAATGATAGAGCAAAGGTTACAAAGCTGAGTAATCAGTTCAAACAGTTATCTTCAGAGTTTGAGAAGGAAGCCACGGAAGTACTAAATCTGATGATGGCCAATGCCATTGGTACAAAGGGTCGTTCAGGCTCACTATCACTCAATGGCAAAGATCGTGGTTCATTCACTGATCGTATAAAGTACAAGGCTGCATCCCCATCATCATCAGATATAACACCAACAACAACACGTGTTGAGTACAGTCATGGTAATGGTCTATCAGATCAACCACAACAATATCGTAACTTGGAGGTCACATTGATTGATGCCAAGCCTGCAGAGGAGATGATCATTCAAGAGTATAATAATGAGATCAAGTCGTTGGTTGGAGAACTTGAAGCGATAAGAGATATTACAAATGACCTGCATGCATTGACCATGGAACAAGGTGAACAACTCAAGACTGCCGTGGTCCAAACAGAGAGGGCCGATATGGATGTGGCACATGGTGCCGAGGAGCTCCAAAAGGCACATGTATATAAGAGCAGCTACAGGAAGAAGGTTGTCATCCTAGTAGTTGTCCTGGTCATTCTGGTCGCTGTGATCGTTGCCATCGCAGTGCCATTAGCCAAGAAGTAATAATAATATTAAATTGGATAAGTTAATGTATTGGATGGAGCACGCTTGGCTTTGGAGGGCCAAGCGAATAAAGGGTAGGGTATTTATTTAGAACTACATGGATTGATCGATCCAGGCTATTTAGCATCCACAGCCACCTCCCAGGAGACCTCCGAGGAGACCACCAACCAGTCCGTTGACAGTTCCGAGGACACCTCCAACCAGACAGCCAACACCTCCCAGGTTGACATTGACATTGGCGTTGACACCAACTCCACTTCCTCCACATCCTCCACAGGCCACTGAGTTGGCTCCCTGGCTGGCACCAGCACCCATTCCACCTCCGATTGAGCTCTTGGAAATCGAGTTCATTGAGCCAACGTTGCCGAGGGAAGACATAGCATCTAATATTATGATTGTTTGATTAGTAAGAAGTTCTATAGGATGGTGATTTATTTAGAGATATACATACTCATTAAAGTCATTTTTGGATTTGTTTGGGTATTGGAAATATTAGATTTACTTGATTGGATATTATTTGTTTGATTGTTTGAAGATGTAATAATTGTTCCAAGTTGGTCTATTTATAAGTTTTCTGGTCCATGAAATTTCCAGGGAGTTGGAGCGTTCCAGTACGCGATCAGCACTCTCTCAGTGCTTACGGTATAGGGAGAGAGGTAGGGTCTCGTTTGACTTGATCTCAATTGACATCAACAAACATACACTGACCCACCACAGTTGATCAACCACCAATGTACAATCAATCATTGGGCTAAAAAGGAGGTAGGCCTTATTTGGTCTGATAGTGTCTACTCTTTATTGGTTGGTACTCAAAGGATTGTCGTTACTTGGGTACCATATAGGATGATGGTATCTGTGTGTGCTAATCATTATTGATTAATCAATCAATCAATCAAATATTAATTCAAACAACTGACTGTTGATATAGAACCAGACACTGTTGAGGTTGATCTGAGATTTATATTTGATTGATCACTCTAATGTATAATTATACATGTAGCAGTCATATGACACATATGTATTGTGAATGACACTACCACTGATCAATCAAACACACACACACACACACACATACACACTTATTCAATCAAAGACGATTAAGTTGTGTGTGGTGGGCTTTGACAAACCTACCTACCTCATCTTGTGTGTAGAGTCACACATATACACTCACACACTACAATTGAGTCCTGCCCTTGACCATATAGAGTAGGTATGGTATGTATCTCTAACACATCTATCACCCATCACAGACTGTTATATGAATCCTTCGGTGAAGTTTGATTGCAAAGGCACAAACCGGATGTGCAAACCTCGTCTCCAATGATCTATCACTCATGTTTATGTAGTTGATGTTGTTGTATTGTTGTTGAGCAAACGTTTGTAGTTGACTTGACAACTGGGTGGGGCCATATGTCACATGAGGTGGATCACATGTGGCCCACATATACTGTAAGTAAAGTTGATCGACTTCGAGACCGATGACGCAACCTCCTGTTTCTCTTTACACTCTAACAAGTTGGTAGTGGGCTTAATTAATAACATCATGTATAATTTGATTGGAACGATTGAACAAGTTGATTTAGATTGATTGATTGATCGTATCGTTGTTCAAGTGAGTTGCTTTCCAACCAACTTGGTTGACATTCCTTGAAGAGTGTGTGTTTGTTGTTAGCAGTGTGTTACCTCTTGACCATCTGTTAAATTGAACCCTATCTAAATTGATTGATTGATTGGCGGTAGCCTAGCCAACTTCCTAATTTCCAATATCTATAAATACACCAACTTGGAACAATTAATAAATCATCAAACAATCAAACAAATAATATCCAATCAAGTAAATCTAATACTTCCAATACCCAAACAAATTCAAAAATGACTTTAATGAGTATGTATATCTCTAAATAATATTGGAAGTATTCCAAGTGTCATAGACTAATCTATCAATCAATTAAACATTAGATGCTATGTCTTCCCTCGGCAACGTTGGCTCAATGAACTCGATTTCCAAGAGCTCAATCGGAGGTGGAATGGGTGCTGGTGCCAGCCAGGGAGCCAACTCAGTGGCCTGTGGAGGATGTGGAGGAAGTGGAATTGGTGTCAACGCCAATGTCAATGTCAACCTGGGAGGTGTTGGCTGTCTGGTTGGAGGTGTCCTCGGAACTGTCAACGGACTGGTTGGTGGTCTCCTCGGAGGTCTCCTGGGAGGTGGCTGTGGATGCTAAATAGCCCTACCATAATATATCCTTATCCTCGACCCTGTAACAATAAACGAACACTACTTAGTTACCAACACAAACAAATGATCAAATGATGAATTATTATTATAATTATT
Organism: Acytostelium subglobosum LB1; assembly: GCF_000787575.1. Lineage (NCBI taxonomy): Eukaryota > Evosea > Eumycetozoa > Acytosteliales > Acytosteliaceae > Acytostelium > Acytostelium subglobosum. The sequence goes on along the minus strand of NW_012236525.1, from coordinate 349,762 downwards.
ACTCTTGTGAACCCCAATCAATCAATTGATTGAGTGTAGATATATATATATAAAAGATTTATTATTCCATGTCGTCGTCATCATCGATATCGAGTGATCTAATGATACCATCCTCGTCGGCAATGAGGTTGGAACTTCTTCTGAGATTGGGCATTGACACACTTCCTGTGGAGGTCGTTGATGTTGATGTCAACGTTGGAGTCGAGACAGTGGGTGGAGTACCTGACGGTGAGGAGCTGCCAGATGGCGCAGCGACAACATCGACGTTGACGCTTGACTGCTGCTGCCTCTCCATGAGTGGCGAAGTCGACGAGGTGGAGAATGAAATGCTTGGTGAAGGCTGTTGAGAACTAAAGAAGCGAGGCGATAGTGAGATACCTGACTTGGAGCTGTTGCCCAGGGCCGACAGCGACAGGGGTTTCAGACGCGACGTCGAGCTGTTGGGCAGATCAAAGTTGATTGATTCGTTTGATATGGACAGCGAGTTCTGGTGCATGATGTTGGCGGGTATCGCCGAGATGGTCTCGAGCGACAAAAAGATCGATGGCAGCTTCGAATCGGACAGCTGTGACTTTCCAAAGAGGCCTGTACCACTAAGGTTGTTTGTGCTACTGCCAATGTTGTTGTTGGATTGCTGTTGCTGCTGTCTTTTAGAGGATGGTGATGCGCTTGTCAGTGGAGCAAGCGAAGAGTTGGACAACTTGAGTGGGTTGGGCGAGTTGGGAGAGAATAGCAATGACTCGGGCACCATGATGTCGCCAGCGGAGGACGAGAGAGTGCGATCGCGATGGATGCCACGGATGTTGATCTTGGAGGAGGACGTGCGCAGAGAGATGGGCGAGTCGGGATAGCTGTCGTACGAATCGCTTTGATAGGGGATGAGCGGGGAGAACATCTTCTGATCTACGTTGGGAGGTGCGGTGTCAAAGAGCGACGTCTGGTTCGAGTGTGGCAGGTACGACGAGGGCGAGTTCATGATCTGCGGTGACGAGTGCACATGGTCGTTCGAGTCGATATGCAGCTCGTTGCCATCATGGTCGTGGTCATGATCGCGATCACGGTCGTGCTCGCTCGTGAGCTCCTCAATATGGTGATCACCATATGTGTTGTGGCCGTGGAGATGGTACTGTTGTTGTTGTTGCTGCTGTTGGTGATGATGGTCGTAGGACTTGCTGGCGTTGTTTGGTGAGGTATTTACATATTTGCCACCGCCGACTCCAACACCACCGTTGGCATATGGATGGTGCATGTTCATCTTGATCACATTGCTGTCCTTCTCAAACAATGCCGCCACGTTGCCATTGATGTTGTTGGTGATGCTGTACTGATGGTGGTCCGCGTGTGGACTGCTGTTGCCGCCACCGTTCTTGGACTTGGACTTCTTGGAGGATGAGCCGCCGCCAGACTCCTCCTTCTCAGCCTTCTTGCTCCTCTTCTTCTTCACGTAGCCGTCGTCCAGCTTGTGGATGTTGCGCTTGTGCTCGTTGAGATCGGATAGCTGGACGAACCTGCTGTCACACTCGCCAATGTCGCAGGAGTAGGGCTTCTCGCCCGTGTGCTTGTAGCGAATGTGATGGATGAGGTTGTATGCACTCTTCAGTGGCTTGTCGGCACGGTTGCAACCGGACCACTCGCACATCGATTCGCTCTTCTTTCCCTTCTGGTTCTTGACGTGCTCCTGGATATGGTCACCCAAGTCCTTGAGATCGTCAAAGAGCACGTCCTTGCAGTCGCCCCACTTGCACTCAAATGGGCCGGCCGGCTGGTTCGAGCGTCTCTTCCTCTGCTTCTTGGCGTGCTTTCCCGATTTGTCATCGTCCGATTCGTCGTCCGAGTCGGAGGCGTGCGTCTTCCTCTTAGGCTTTTTTGTCTTGGTCGTGCTCTTTGATGATGATGATTGAGTATGTACATTGTAGTGATACGTATTATTATTGTTGTTGTTGTCATCCTCCATCTTTACATTGTTGTTATGTTGTTGTTGTTGGAGTTGATGCTGTTGTTGTTGTTGTGGTTGCTGTTGATACATGTTGTTGTAGCCAGAGTCGTCTTCCATCTGTACATCCATGCCCATTGGTTTGCTGTACCTGCTACTCCTATTGTTGCTACTATTGTTGTTGTTGTTGTTGCCGCCATGCTCGTACTCATTGTCCGACATCAAGTTTGATGAATAAATACTGTTGTTGTTGTTACTGTTGATTGTACTATTACTATTATTGCCATTGCCATTGCCGTTACCGTATGACATCTGGTTATTATTATTATCTGTATTGCTGTTGTTGTTGTGATGATGTGCATCATTCAGATTGATATTCTGCAATGTTGACAACTGTGATAGTATCGAGCCATATGGTTCATTGCCACGGGTTGAGCGCTGCAGTTGGCCACTCTGATTGTTACCAGCGTCCTTCCAATGCTCGATCAATGAGTTGAGTACATTCCTACGCTTGGTGACTGTCCTTGGCGCTGACACTGTGAAGGTTGTTAGAACATGGCCAATGAGTGAGCTCACTCAATTACACGAATACATACCTGGATCATATGGATTGATCAGATGAGTGAATTTGATGTGACCCATCAGTGTGTGGAAGTCTTTGATGACTTGGCCACAGGCATCCCACTCACAGCAGACAGAGGCATTAAAGTTGAGTCCACTTCCACTGCTACTCAGACGGAATGATCCAGTGGCACTCAATGATGGCTTGTGCTTAAAGTGCTCCGTACGGAAGTGAATCCAGAAGTCCGTAAGTGACTCGAACCTGTACTCGCATTGGTTCCACTTGCATTGGATTACATTGTTATATATATCATAATGTTGATGTTGTTGCTGCTGTTGCTGCTGTTGTTGTTGTTGCTGTTGTAATAGTAGTTGTTGCTGCTGCTGTTGTTGTTGCTGCTGTTGCTGCTGCTGTTGCTGTTGTTGGCCATTGGTACTTGATGACAGGACGCCACTACCACCATTACCATTGGTCGACATTGATAGTCCACCTGTACTGTTAGACGCGAGGTTGGTGAAGCTGTTGACTATGTTGTTGCCAATTGACATGGACAGATTGTTGGTACCATTGACCGAGGCGAACAGGGCACCCTGCTCCTGGGTCAGGCCGAGCGAGGACAGGATCTGACTATTGGACGCAACCAATGGGCTGGTGCTATTGCTCAGTTGTTGCTGTCCGCCTTGGGAGGCGCTGCCGCCGCCACCGCTCTGGTACGTATCAAAGTTGAAGAACATGCTAGAGTTGTTTAGCGAGTCGGACAATGGCTTGACCGATAGCTGTGAACTGTTGATAAAGCTTCCCAATATACTGTTACTGCTCATTGCTGGGTTGTTGCCACTGCCGACACCAACTCCGACGCCGACGCCGACATTGTTGTTCTCTGAGTTGAGCAGGTTTGAAGCCGAGGCCAGTATCGAGGGCGGTAACTGATTGCGAATACTCGAGTTGGACAAGGTGAGCAGGAGGTTGTCAAGGTTGAGGCCCACTGCAGAGGCCACCGCTGCGATTGTTGACAGTGATAGCAGGGGCGAGGTGGGCAGCTGGGGTAGTGACGGGGTTGAGGCCATCAGTGTGGCCCATTCCAATGTCTCCTTTGTTATCAGTGTGTCATCTTGTGTGGCTATATCCTCTGCTGGTACTGCTGTTGTTGTTGATGCTGCTGCTGTTGCTGCTGTCACCAACACTGCGCTATCTTTCTTTGGTGACAACTTTAAGTTGGACGCTTTAATAGTGTCCAATGGTACACTATCCATTATTAAGTTGTTTGTATTATTGATGTTGTTATTGTTATTGTTGTTATTCATTATGTTTGAATGATCAGATGTATTGTTGTTGTGTGTCCTCATTATCGGAGTCGGACCTGCTGAGGAGTGTCTTGATACCTCAGCATTTGTCGATGTGATCATTATTCTACAAATAATATAATGTTGATGATGTCACTTTTGTTTGTTTATGTATGATGTATAAATAAATAAATAGAGTATAGTATATTATAGAATAAGGTCTTTGCTGGTGTAGTTGATGATGTATATCCGATGATGATGATGATGGTGATGATGGCGTATCGGGAAACGATGCAAGCAAAAGCAAAGGCTAAGATTTATCAAAAGGATTTGTGTTTGAATGAATGAATGAATTGGCTAGCCTGGGAAAGAAGACTCAAAGAATGAAAAGGCAGATGCAATAAATAGCTATTCTTGTGACGGTTGTTTGTTCTAATATATAAAGTATGTGTTGTTGTTGTTGTTTGTTGTTGTACTATCTGTGTGAATATTACTCTGGGCAAAAAAGTAATGATTCCCTGGTTGCGTTGTTGTCAACGGGTGAGTGAGTGAATGAGGTGTTGGCGAGCTGTCTGTGGGATTCATTCAAGTACTCACTCGACAACCCAGGCGCACCCACAAACGGTTTGACCCAACTCCTCATTATCATTCTTCCCGCACTCTATCCCAGTGAAAGCATTCATGAAACCAAATTGAACAAAAAAAACCTGGTAAAAAAAAATAGTGTAACTGATCGAAAAGAATCTGGAACTTCCCCGTTACATTCGTGATCCAAGACGTCACCAGTAATACAACCACAATCCATATCCTGGGTCATCATTCTACTTTTAGACCCAATAATGATGAGATGGTGATGATCTTGATATCCCAAGTTGATTGGATATTATATATAATATTTGAAATCAATCCACCTGTCCAGGATTGTAAATAATATATCCATCCAATCCATCCAATCCATGGATGGGATGATATGATACCTTGAAGTTAATTAATTAATTAATTTATATGGTGTGGAAGGAGGAATGAAGAAGGAATGTGACTAATCGACTCTGGTCATCGCAGTAAAGTTGTCATCTCTGGCTACAACTGCATAATATTATTGGTTTGTTGTTGTAGTTGTACTTTGTTGTTGTTGGGTGGACCGCGCGAAGGGGATGGTGCCATGCGGGTCGCATTATTTGATGATGTCTAAAACCAAACATCTTGTAAATACCTTCCAGTCTTTTGCATGTCCTCAATGTACTGGATGGCAGCATTCTCGTCCTTGAAACCACATTCTTTGATCACTTGAATCAGAGTCTGTTGGACAGACTTGGCCATGTTGCGGGCGTCACCGCACACGTAGAAGTAGGCGCCCTTGGACAGATAGTCCCATAACTTTTGCTTGTCCTGCGCCATCTTGTGCTGAACATAGTCCTTCTCGGCGCTCTCTCGTGAGAATGCAACGGACAGCTCCTTCAACGTCGCTGACGACAGGTGCTGCTCCAGCTCCTCCTTGTATAGGTAGTCGATGTTCTTGCCACGGCAGCCAAAGTACAGAATGCTCTCGAATGGCTCGGTGACGTTGGCCTGCTGTCTCTTGTGCTGGATCTCCATCAGGAAGCCGCGGAACGGCGCGAAGCCTGTGCCTGGTCCGACCATGATCATGGGTGGTGGTGTCGATTGCTGTTGTGTCTCCACGGTGGTCTTGGGTGAGAAGTAGGTGGGCAGTCTAAAGTGAGACTCGCGAACGAATATGGGCACCTTGTCGCCGGCCTTGAAGTTGGTCATCCACGTGGAGCACACGCCGTTGTGGAAGCGGCTGGTGTTGGTGGTGAAGTTGACAACGACCGAGGTCACTGTCACTCGACCGGGCGTGGCGTTCAATGACGACGAGATTGAGTAGTAGCGCGCGGGCAGACGTGGCAGGAACTCGAGAATGTGCTCGATGGGTGGCTTGACGCCAGGGAAGTTCTGGAGCAGCTCGCCAATCGTTCTAAAGTCTTGCTTGATGAATTGGTTGTACTCTTCGGATGCCTCCTCAGTCGTCAGGTGGATGAGACGCTTCTTCTCCTCCTCGACCGAGGTGTACTCGGCAAGAGCACGCAGCACTGCCTTGCGGGGTGGGTTGGTGATGTCCAAGTACTCGGAGAATGCCTTGCGAACGGTCATTGGACCGAACGAAGCTTCGATCACCGAGCCAGCCTTGTCATGTGGGACGAGAGCAAAGTATGTTTCGCCGTCGACGCCCAGGCGTTCGAGCAGCTGGTCCACCAACATCTTCTCATTGATTGGGTATATTCCAAGATGATCGCCAACTGAATAACTAATGTTGTCGCCAATATCAAACTCGAGATGCTTGCATGATCTATCAGACTCGCTCGAATGAAGTTCCTTGTTCTCAACAACTGTTGCAAGGTATGGGTTCTTGATGTCATATACACTGTGTCGTTTGATTGATTGATCGTGATTGGATTAGTAAGTCAGTCAAGTCTGCCTCGCAAGCATGATCATTCATAGCAATCAATCAAACACATACACTGAACCTGATGATGACAACTTGGGCTTTGGCTTTGGTGCTCTAACCTTGATGTAAGAGTTGTTCATGTCAACGTTCTCTTCAGTGAGCTTGATCATTCTGAATCTTGGTACACTACGATGTTGATGACAGTCATTGGTTAGCGACAAACATCCAATGCCGGTCAATGATAATCAATACTTACAACTTGTCGTCTTCGTCCAACTTCAACTCGTAGCCAAGGTACTCACAGACAGAGACCCACATGTTCTTCTTCCAATGTTGGAAGTCCTCCTCGAGGGTGGCATCATCATCGCCCTCACCTCTCTCGTAGATGCGCTTGCCTCCCAACTCTTCAAGACGACGATCAAACACTCGGGCGACTGCGTTGAAGTGTTCGTAGGTCTTGTTGCCCAGACCAAACACGGTGAAGGGCACGCCGTTCAGCATGCCAGGCTCGCGCTCCTGGCTCGTGATCCATGTGTAGAACTCCTTGGCATTGTCAGTGGGATCGCCCTCACCGTGCGTGGCCACCAAGAACATGACAAAGTACTCATTGGCGAGCTCCTCTGGGTCGTAGCCCTCCATATCGACGACCTCGCATGGGATGCCCAATTTCTTGGCCTCCTTCTCAATCACATGTGAGAAGTCCTCAGCAGTCCTAGTTTGTGTTCCAAAGAAGATCTTCAATACCTTCTGTGCTCGGGTCGTCGTCAAATGGTGTCAGTCATTCAATGCTCATCGTCATCCAATCAATCAATCAATCGACATCGGACTTACCTCTGCTGACTCTGATCTTGGCTTCTTCTCTTGTTTGGCGATCGCTGGAGCAGGCTTCTTTGGCTTGCTTGATTGGGGAGGAGGTGGAGGAGGTCTGTTCATGTAGAGATATGTGCCGACGATGAGACACACGACGATCAACGTCGGGAAATACTCTGCCAGCAATGATTCGATTGCTTCCAACATGATTGATTGATTGATTGATTATAAGGTCGTAACTATATTCTATTCAACCTTTTTACTACAACTATACTGGTCTGGTTGGTTGTCCTTCTCTTGTTTGTTTGTTGCTAATGATGTTATATAACTTTGATATAGTACTACTACTACTATACTGTGTGACTGAACTAGCTTGCTGTCAACTCAAATGACTCTGTATAATCAGAAGGGTGTCGTCGATTGATTGATGCAATGTTAGCAAGGTCCGTCAGACTGACTGTCTGTCTATCTGTCTATCTCTGTTCTGGTCTAGTCTCGTCTGATTGATGTGATTGTGTTGATGATGAGGTGTGTATGTATGTATGTATGGTTTGTATTTGTTTCAATTGACACGCGTCAAAGGATATATAATATAGTATAGTAATGGGATGGGACGAATGAATGGCAGAGTTGAGCTGAGCGATATAACTTAAAATCTAAAGATATCTCATGTGATGCTGTCTACACCTTAAGGGGTAGTGCCAATGCTAATGGAGTGAGTGTTGGCGTTGTGTTGGTGTTGGTGTGTGAATGGATGGAAGGAAGGTGTGGGTTGGCGTGAAGGGTTGACAAGGGTAGTGTGTGTCTTTGGTGCATAAGGAAGGAGGAAGGTTGACATTGACATTGACACAACATGGACGGTTACATTGTTGTTGTTATAATTATAAATCGACAATGTCATGAATGAAAGACTGAATGAATGAATGAACATTCTGACATAATATCAAGATTCAAAAAGGGTATACTCTGATGTGATATTGGGTGATCCAACAAGGAGAAAGTAGTATAGGTAATTAATTATACTTTACCTTAATGCAATGCTGTAATATTAATCGATCAAATGTCTGTCTGTCAGTCTATGTATGTTTGTCTGCCTGGTCTTGTCTGTGTTGTATATATGTATCTTGCTAATCTCCACACCACCAATATCAAAGGTACCCAGATAGGGTTGACAAGTAATATATATATAATAGGAACAGATAGAAAGATAATAAGAAACGACCGTTTGGAATGAATGAATGAGCGTAAAGTGTCGGTTTTGCTGAAAGGTTGATTGTGATAAAACACTCAGATTCAGGACCACCACATCATTATTGTTTGAAGTTTTGTGTGTACCTTTGTTGGAAGCTTCCAACTTAGAGTGTGTTGGTGTTGTTGAGAGATGCTCATGAGTCATGGCACTGGGACAAAGAACACATCCCACTAAACCATCACACATTTCCTTAATAGGTGGTTGTAGATTGGGCAATCAATCGCACAATCGTACTCTGTATCTTTCCCAAAGGATACTAACTACATCATATAACAGGATTGGAGGACCTTGGTATCTTAAGATAGGTCTACTGGTAGGAAGACATTAGTTGTTTTATTGTATTGTAATGTAATGTTAATGTGATGATAATGAGTTTAAAGTGTAATAATACTTAAGATGTTGAGACTTGGGAGACTTAACATATCCATCCCATCCATCTACATCTTTAAGATCTTCTCGAAGCCGATCGAAGAACCAAAATATCTTTCTTTGGGATAGAGGTGTCGTGTCGTCAAAGTGAAGTGATGATCATATATTCATTCACCCTCAATCTCAATCAATCAATCAATCAATCAATCAAACAACAACCAAATAACTAAATAATCATACATTGAATAACATTGAAGAGGGATATGGATAGCAACGACCAACATTTACACTTTGATAGTTTGGCCACCAAGAGAGTGGAGGTCAAGGGACCGGTTAACTCATTGTCAACACCAATATATACTTCGTCAACATTCTACTTGGACAATGCACAGCATGGCGCAGCACTATGCCTTCAGGACTCTGTTCAAGATGGTCAGTCACCCTGGTTGTACTCGCGTTGGGGAAACCCCACCAATGATGTTGCCGAGCGTCTAATTACAAAGTTGGAGGTGGGTCGCAGTGGCCTGACAACAGCCGCCACCTATGTCACATCGTCTGGCATGTCAGCCATCAGCACTGCACTCCTGGCACTGCTCCACGCCGGTGATCATGCTGTGTTCCCAACCAACATATACGGAGGCACGCACGAGGTCATCACCGACCTGTTGCCCAAGATGGGCGTCAGTGTGACATGCGTCGACCCAAGCGACATTAACAACTTTGTAAACGCGATCAAGCCCAACACAAAGATGCTGTACGGCGAGACACCTGCCAACCCGACCATGATCCTCACTGACTTGGCCGCACTGGGCAACTTGGGTCGCACTCGCAACATCACCACAGTGGTCGACGCCACGTTTGGAAGCGTGTACAACACTCGTCCACTTGAGCATGGCATTGATGTGGTCGTGCACTCGGCTACAAAGTACTATGGTGGCCACTCTGACCTCATCGCTGGCACCATCACCTCGGCCAACGCTGCCCTACACGATCGCATTGGCCACTACCTGCGTCTTCTTGGTGGCACAGCCTCTCCACACACTACCTTCCTGTTGCAGCGTGGTATCAAGACGCTGCACCTGCGCATGGAGCGACACAACCAGAACGCCTTGCGTCTGGCACAGTTCTTGCAGAGCCATGCCAAGGTGGAGCGCGTTCACTATCCTGGTCTTGAGTCACACCCACAGCACGAGTTGGCCAAGAAACAGATGCAGCCAGGCTTTGGAGGCATGATCGCATTTGAAGTGCGTGGCGGTGCCGATGCTGGACGTCGTGTGATCGAGTCCGTTCAACTGATCACGTTGGCCGTCTCACTTGGTGGAGTCGAATCATTGATCGAGCAGGCCAGTACCATGACACACACAATGGTTGATCGCGACACCCGTGAACGATCCGGAATAACCGATGGCTTGCTCAGATTCTCAGTAGGTTGCGAGAACATCGATGACCTCATTGCAGATCTCACCCAGGCACTTGAGAAGGCTTAGGCCTAGGCCTGTGGACCTGGCTGGGGTGGAACCACTCACCTCAAGACCTCAATGATATACATTACATAAAGTTATTATTTTTATTATTAGATTGGTCATTGGCAATTAATGACCCACATGATGAATGGCATGTCATTTAGGTTCCACCTGTTCAAGGCTTGGGTCCCAAGCTCAATGCGAATTCGCATTTGCTTGGAAATGATGAGGTTTGGTTCGCAAACCCACACAGATTGCGATGAGTGTGTGTTCAATGTTGAGGGAGGACCTCCAAACAACTTGATTATTCAAGTGTAAACAGCATCGAGTCACTTCACTTCTTTGTCGTGTGTGTACAGCTCAAGGTAGATAGATAGATAGATAGATAGATAGTCATTTGTACTTGAAGAGATAATAATATATACTCTTGCTTGTTGTGTACACACATACATATCATTTAGCTAAACAACATTAACATTAGCATACTACAATAATAATAATAATACTTGGGTATTCATTGATTCACAGTTCATCAAACAAACAAACAAACAATCAATCAATCAGTCATACTTGTATACTTCTTGTTTAAAAAATGAGTGATGAAGATGATGATATAATGGAGGTCCAACAACAACAGCAGGGACCTCAACTTCAACAACAACAACATAATCAACTACCAGTGTTCCCTCCACAGCAGCACCCTCAGCAGCCACAGCAGCAACAACAACTTAATCAACATCTCCAAAATCTTCAACACTTTCATCAACAACAACAACATCAGAATGTAGTTGATAGGAAGAGAAAGGAAGAGGAGATGGATGATGGGGAGCAAGATGAACCAGAGTTTGTCGAGAGCGATGATGAGGACTATATCGAGGATGTTGAGTACATCAACAATAACAACAACAATCAAGAGTTGGGCGCCGGCGGAAGAGCAATGATGATGGAGGGTCATCCAATCCAAATGATGCAGCGTCACCATCACCTGCACAGACAGGAGGTTCAACAGAGGAAGCAACAGAAGCAGCATCTGGGCCACCAGAGACACCAGCCCGACATCTTTGACGAGGAGGCAATGGACAGGAAGGGCGCTCCAAAGGCCCAAAACAGGGCCGCTCGACGAGCAACTCGTGGTCACCCCCTGATGGTGCCCCAGAGGCGTGGTGGCAGAGACGGTGCTCATTTCCCACTGGACGCCCCAGACGATGGCCCTGGCTATCTTGACTTGCCACATGAGCGACCGGAGCGAGGCTTCCCCAACAAGAAGATCCTCATGGCTGAGTGGAGTGAGATTAGGAACATCGTACTGGTACAGCCACAGGCGCAAGAGCAACCAGGTGTGCCTGCACAGATTCGTGGTCCACCAGTTGATCTCGCTCAATTACTCTATTCCCAGAACAACAACAACAACAACAATATTATCGATCTGACCGATGATGTTGGCAACAACAACAACAACCAATACCTTGGTGGCAACAACAACTATAATGGCAACATCAAGTTCAGCACATCCTTCTCAGTCATCGACACCAAACAACAGAACCACTACAGGTTTAACATTAATTTGATAAACAGTGGCGATTGTCTGGTCAAGGTGCAGGACAACAACAACAACAACATGGTGGAGGCATTCTGCAAGAGCTGCATGGACTGCAGCATCAACAACATCGACGGCGTTGTCATTTTGCCCACCGATCAACACCAGGACAACTTAGAGCGTCTGCTCGCCTCCATTCCACACATTGATCGATTCTTTGAATGTGGCGTGCGACTGGCCGTCGTCATCACGCAACAGGGCGAGTCACGCGAGGTCTGGGAGAACAGATGCCGAGCAATGAAGGAGCAGGTTTCTGCAGCCAAGGACAACAACCAGTCCAAGATCAGGAATGTGGAGTTCCTGTTCCTGGCCGCAGGCGTGGAGAGGATGCCAGCGCAAGTCGCTACAAACGTCCAGGAGTTCCTTTGCCAGCCAAAGGACTCCAGGTCGCTGCAAGCATTCCTTGCACCATGGGGACTTCCTGTTGTTGGCGCGCAACAACAACAGCCCCATCATCAGGATAATCAGCAACCTCAACAACAACCACAGCCACAACAACCACAACCACAACCACAACAACGTCAACAACCAAGACAGCATCGTCAACAACAGCGTCAACCCCGTGATGCAGAGATGGGAGTGGACAACGACGAAGTCAATGACAACAATAACAATAACAACAACAACAACAACAACATGGTTGGAGGACCAGAACGAGGTGGTATGCATCGTGATATGGATGCAGCACCGATCAGAGATGTGGTGGCACCAGACGTACAGCAACAACAAGAGATAACCGTGCAGATCGTCACGTTCTCCCTTCCAAACAAGCCGCTCTATCAAGAGGGTCTGTTGTATGGCTCGTTCAACTTTGCCCAGGAGACGATATCGTGGCACCTGGCCAAGAAGGACAGGGTCATCAAGTACGCCTTCAACGATATGAAGAGTGTCGAGGTGTTCAAGGGCCACCGCGGCGTCGAGCTGGTGTTTGTGCTGCAGCCAAGTCCGCCAGAGCACGAAGCCTTCATGACAACGATGACGACCATCACCAAGCACTCTGTTCACATCATGGACGACGACTGGAAGGTCTTTACCAACAAGCTGAAAGACACGCCTTTCAATGTGATGCTGGAGGAGCTGCAGCGCAATCTTGCGGCCAAGGGCAAGTTCCACACCAAGGTGATCTGGGATCGCTCGCAGCACACCTTCCTGCCCACCATGGACTTTGTGCCAATGGTCAAGTCATTCATCGAGCGCACTGAGTTTGACGACAAGCTCAAGAACTTCTTCATTCAGAATCTAATCAACAACTACAACTCGCGCGAGAACGATGAGTCCATGGCCTACCTCACATCAGATGACCTCCATCAGAAGTTATCCAACAACAAGACATTCCCATTATTTGCTTTCTATATCCTCATGAGGATTGACAAGTATGTATACATGCTCTAGATCATTGATTGATTGAATGAATGACTAACACGCATGCACACTTATTAGTATGTTGAATGATGGAATCAAACATAAGGACACAATCTTTCAAACAATGTTTATGGAGTTGCTCAATGTTGGTGGAATGATGATGTTGCACTCTGACCTCAATGAGGTGTACATTCGCTTCTTGGACAGGAATTATGACGACTTGAAGATCAGCGTCGGCATGCTCACATACTTTGGCATCAGCTACTTTGACTTTGAGGCTGCTGACCAGGGTCCCGAGGACGACAGATTCCTCCACAAGATTATCGCATTCGCCGACAAGAACAACACCTTGGACACAGACAACACCTTCACCGTCTACAAGCGTCTGCGCTCCAAGAAGCTATTCTTGGAGACACTCACCATTCACTCTGGTATCATGGATAAGGTAAGGAAGGAGTTGATTGGACGTCGTGATGGCCTGGTCCTGACACTGATACTGACTCACGCAAACAGGAGATCCAAGACAATCAATCATTCAAGCGCATCTACAAGTTGTTGACCAAGTTTGTTAAGGTTACACCACTAATCTACAAAGACTTTGGCAAGATTGTCATGTCGTTGGAACCAAGTAAGTAGCACATTGAATGAATGAATGTGGACAACTCCAACTTGTCACTAACCACCTCACTTTGCACACGAGAAGATGAGGATATATCGCCAGAGATGATCATTCACAGGTTTATGTTGGCGTATGAACTGAGCTTATTTGACAACACGCCAAGAATCTCTTACGGCAAGTTGTTCTTCTTGGGCCTCTGTGTCGAGAGGAATAGTTTCATCAAGGAGTTCTACGCACCCAAGAAGAAGGCGGTCACTGCCAACATCCAGTTGTACATTGAAAATGAGATCAAGAGGAACAGGGACTTAAGGCAAATCTTTAGCATGTTGAACGACCCACACGTCTCTTGGATGTACAGCGACAACATACTCAAGTCATTGGCAGAGCTTGACCTGCCACCCCCTGTCAAAGTGGAAATCTTCAGTTGTGATCCACACAGTCGAGTGATCTCCCAGCTGCAGTCCTACATGCTACAGAGGTTCCGAATGGAGGACTATGCCCTGATCTCACTCAACTGTCCATCACAGAACATAACACTTCGTGATCCACAAAACGTAAGTCACACTGGCATCCAATGACTCAATCAATCAATCACTAACATGCCCAATCAATCAATGATGATAGATGAGAACAAGCTACCATGTATTGAGTGTTGTGTCAGAGTATGAGGTAATCTTTAGACAACACAATCCGAATGTAGTCTTGAACGTTGACACGCACAAGCGTTACCACGACCTTTGCAAGATCATTGTGGAGCGATACATTCAGCTCAAGGACAAGCCCGTGACAAGCTTGTTTGATACCTATCCACAGAGGATACCCGCCACCCTGCCATTCATCCTCTTGTTCACTCACTACTTGGAGTACCTTGTGAGTATGCCACGCTACCAGATCTACTCTGTGTTTGGCAAGTTGGCTTCGCTGCGCACCGAGATCAAGATATGGAGGAGGGACTCGGATCAGTACGCTGAACGCGCCACCAGATTCAAGGACATGATATATGCCCGCTGCCAAGTGCTGATCAAGCAGTGGAAGGAGGAGCACACCGACGAGTACGACACGCTGAACGGCATCCTGATCAATGCCTACCAGGTCAGCAACCTGCCCACCTCCAAAGAGTTGAACATCAAATACAACCGCGAGATGATGGAGCTGAACAGTCTGAGGAAGCTGGGTGACTGGCTGTCCAAGCAGTTCAGCTTTGGGATTGAGGGCCTGCACGTCGACACCAACGAGGAGCAGCCATCCACTCAGAACCAACGTTTGCACAACCTGTTCCTGACGCTTACATCAGAGACTGGCTTCAAGTTGCGCTCACCCGACACGGTTCACTTCCTCAAGTACTTCCTGTCGACTGAGCACAATGTCTTCTTTAAGATCATCGTCGACTACTACCTCCACAAGCTCAACACCAAGGACATTGACAAGATCGCCAACAGCGCCGAGTCGTTTATGAATCAGTTGATCAAGCAGGACGATAGCATCCCACTCAATGAGATCTTCCGTCGCGTCATTGCCGCCAAGGACATCAACTACACCAAGGAGCTGCAGAACGTGTTCCTGTACTTCAACCCCGACGGCAAGGTCGATGACAAGGACAACCGTTTGAACAACTTCATCACCAAGGCCACGTCACTCTATGGCATTGAGTCCAACATCAACTTCCTGTTCAACTTCATCGAGAACAACCTCAACTACGTCTCAGTGACCCAGTTCAATGAGGTCAAGACCAACATCAACAAGCAGCTGGCACTAGTGTCCAAGCCCGACATGACGATTCGCAAGTCCCAACAGATCTTCACCGCCATTACCGAGTTGATTGGCGGACTCAACTACCATCAGCTGGCGTACTTCAAGTACATCAACCCAGAGTTGATTGAGTTCTTTGCCTCGTTCAAGGATATCGTCACCACCAATCAGATCATCACGTCCAACCTCATCTCTGATGAGTACAACTCCAGTCTGATGAACAACACGATCCATTCGCACACGCTTCTGTACCCATTCATCCGTCGCTACCAAGACGCCAAGGAGGCCAACTTTGTGCTGGATCACCTCAACTACCCATCGCTCACTGCCATGTGTGCCTCCCTCACCAATCTGATACCCACCGATCATCATGACCTCGAGACAGCATTCAAGAAACTCAACTATGTTGTGGAGAACATGTCTCATGTGCGAGGTCTCTACTCGTCTGCTGGAGGCACGTACAACTCCGAGTCGATCTTGCCCACGGTTGTCAACATCCTCAAGGGCTCGGAGTACACCTCCAAGAGCTCCAAGAGCGAGGACGGCCTTGTTGGCTGGAATGTCAAGATCGTCTCAACATCGGTCGAGTTCACTCAAGAGAAGATCGAGGATTTTGTCCAGGGTCTAAAGATCAGCTCCACGAGCAACAACGTCGCCAAGGACGACCAGCATCAAACTGTCGAGGTGTTTGGCATCATCGTCAAGCTACTGCGCAGGATCCATCATCTGCACGGTGAGCTGGACCGTGTCTACCATCCAAACCACTTCAGCGGCTCGCTCCAGTTGCAGTTCTCCAACGACACGCTGGACCTACTGCGAAACACTGTCAAGAGACTGGAGGATGATCTCAGCGGCTGGATCGACTCGATCAACAAGCTTCCCAGACGTCTCTGGCTGCTCAAGGCGCACGGCATGTCGTCGCTTATCTCTGACTATGAGAACATCGTCGCCAAGCATGCTGATGTGAAGCACATCCCGCCAACCGCCCTGATTGAGTTTGTCTATCCTTATGTTGCCTATGTCTTTGGCAACTGTGGCATCACCAGAGCCACACTTGAGTCGCTCATACTCCAGGACCACCCAGTCACGTCCAAGGTACCCTACACGCAGTTCTTGACCGAGCTGGTCAGCATCATTGAGGAGCACGAGGACTTTGACGAGCCGAGATCCACCGACATTGGTCCAATGCTGGTCCATCTCGATACTAAGTCCAGCCTGTACAATGTTATAATGCAGCTCAACAACTTCATCGCGCCTCACCCTCACCAGCTGTTCTACGCCCACACCTTTGCCAAGGACATTGAGTACTTCTTCAAGGTGGTGGAGCACATGCGTGGCTACATCTTCTTCCTCATTGGCATCCCAAGGGAGAAGGACAGACTGATCCAATGGCTGTCTGAGCACTACAGCAATCAGACCATCAAGAACCTGGCACGGGTCTACATTGTCTCAACAGAGACCAGTCTGAGCAGCGACCTCTGCGCCTTCCTGCCACAGTACTCTCAGAACTTTGTCAAGGAGTGGCGTGGCTTCAAGGAGACCTGGACCAAGACCAAGGCATCGTGTGGCATTGAGTCACTCAACCTTGTGTGTGGCGATAGTGGCACCGGCAAGTCCTACTTCATCAAGTCCAAGAAGACTGACAATGTTCCATTCATCACTGTCCCCATTCATCCAAGTTTCGACTCCCGAGCACTGATCAATCATCTCACCAACCACATGAACCAAACTGGCATTGATGTCAACAACAACAACAACAATGCACCAGTAGCTGCTGCACCCAAGAGCCCGGTTTTCATTGGAGGAAAGAAGAAGTTGGTCGTTCACTTCTCTGTGTCACCCTACTGCGACTTTGACAGCTTCAATCAGTTCATATACCCATTGATCACTGCTGGATTCGTCATTGGCAGTCGTGTCGGAGAGATCATCTATATCGCCGACAAGCTGCTGCTCGAGATCTACGTCGAGTGCGGCTCTCCTTTGCTCGATGGTCGCAAGTATGACAACGTAATGGAGTACGCCCGTGAGACCACACCACTGGTAGTCAACCTGGCCGACCTGGCCGACCACACCAAGGTGCAGTGGCTGATGACTGCCGTCGAGAGGAAGTGTTTCTCCTACGTCAACAGCAACCCATATCAGAAGCCCGCCATTGATCTGGCCAAGAAGGTCACCATGCAGGACTACCTCCAGTACATCACCACCAAGGTGTTGGTGCCGCTGGGCTACCACACCAAGTTCCTGGTGCGCCCCAACAACCTGCTGCAGCGTCGCTGCTTCATGAAGCTACTGAACGAGCGTCTGTTGTTCCTCGACGCCTACTTTGACACGTACGCCGAGATTGGTCTGCAGGATATGGTCGACGATGAGAAGCACACCGACTTCCAGAAGGACTACATGCAGCCAGCCGAGTTGTACAAGTACTTTGTGCTGGAGGCAGTCAAGTTCTCAGATCCCGCCTATTCAAGTGCCGAGACCATCTGGAACGACCCACCAATGATCACCTCGCGACTCAAGCACAACCCCAAGACAGTGGCGGTTGAGTATCTCGAGTTTGCTCCCAAGCCACAGCTCACTGGACGTGTCAAGTCCACCACACTCAAGGATGCTTTGGAGAACCCAGGCAAGTTCAGAACGATCATTGCCAACATCTTTGGCATCCACTCGAGAACTGAGATCATCATCAACCTGTGCCATCAGTACAACTACGTGCTCACACCAGACTTTGGCATTCGTCTGTTGATGCTGCACAACAAGGTCAAGAACCAGAGATCGCTTGTTCTCACTGGAGACACAGGAGTCGGCAAGACATTCATCCTGTTGTTCTACTCACTGCTCATCAATGCCAAGAACAACGCATTGCCAGACATTCTTGCCAAGATCCGAGAGGAGATCAACACTATCATCAAGAACAAGCCCGACTTCACTCTCAAGGGCGACTTCCAAGACAATAAGCTGACGGCCGACTCTTCCACCATCCAGATTCTTGAGGCGCTGACACAGCTGGTCGACAGCGAGGTCAACCAAGCAGGCCAGACAGCCATCTTCAACCGCTTCGAGACCCTCTTGTCCCAAATGCTCAGATCATTCCCTCTGATTGAGTTCCCCAACACTGGAGTGCTGCAACAGATCAGGAGGAGGATATCCCCACTGATGTCCACTGTGATTAACAGGAAGGACCGTCTGTTGGAGGCTGTGAAGGAGATCTCCAACGCCACATTCAAGAACATCTTCCATCGCATTATTATGCATCAGAAATTCTCGGCCAAGGCGTTCAAGTTGCTGGTGCAGGGCTACATGAAGGAGGCCAGACAACTGCGACAGGACCAACATCTCAAGATGGTGATCTTTATCGATGAGTTTAACACCAGTCCTGACGAGACGCTGTCCATCATCAACGAGATCTTTGTCGATGGCACGCTCGAGGGTGAGGAGATCCCAGAGAGCATCTTCTGGATCGGCGCCATGAACCCGCCCAAGAAGATCACAGACCCATCATCGGTCGACTACACTGGCCAGCTGACGTCCACCAGCAACCTGGCGTTTGTCGTCCAGCCACCCCCACCCTCCATGGTCAACCTGTTCCTCAACTATGGCGAGTTCACCGTTGAGAATGAG
Organism: Acytostelium subglobosum LB1; assembly: GCF_000787575.1. Classification (NCBI taxonomy): domain Eukaryota; phylum Evosea; class Eumycetozoa; order Acytosteliales; family Acytosteliaceae; genus Acytostelium; species Acytostelium subglobosum. The sequence continues at coordinate 330,699 of NW_012236525.1, read as the reverse complement.
AAGTCGTTCCTCACCACCTTGTTTGGCATGCGCACTGACATCTGCAAGGAGCACTCGTCCGAGGTGCTCAGGGACTTCATCATCATTGGCCAGAACGCATTGCGTCAGGCCAATCAGTCCCGTACACATGTCTCCATCAGAGACATCAACAGAGTGATCGATCTCTATCAGTTCTTCACACAGACACCAGTGGGCCAGAGCATCCTCACATGTGCCAACCCAACGCTCATGTCCAAGGAGGACCAGAGTGCAGGTTTCGGCCATTGGCTCGCCATTGTCTGCTCCATCGCCTTCACCTACTACATCAGAGTGCCACCTGGAGTGGTCCGCGTCAAGCTGTTGGAGCTGCTCAACAAGTTCTACGTCAGCAAGGCTGCGCCCATGGTTGTCCAGCGCTATCCCAACTTTGAGCGTCTGTTCAATCACATCTACACGCAGTTCTGTGACAAGAGACACACTATCCTACCCGAGGGCATTGCGCTCACCGAGTCGTTGAAGCTCAACATCTTCTGCACGGCCATTTCAATCAACTGCCGCATCCCCCTGTGCATCGTCGGTCCACCAGGTTGCTCCAAGACGCTGAGCTTCACAATCGTCATGAACAACATGAACGCCAACAAGCTGGTCGACAGGATCAACAACAGCTACGTCTCGCCCTGGTCGCTGATGACCAATGCCGATCCCTTCCGCTACCAATGCACACCGCACACCACCGATATTGAGATCCACTCGGTGTTTGAGCGTTCTCTCAACCGTCAGAAGACCTACGACATGTCTGGAGGCAAGAACCGTTGTGTTGTCTTCTTCGATGAAGCCGGTCTGGTCAATGAGAACGACTCGCCCATGAAGATTATGCACGACTACCTCGACAAGGTCTCACAAAAGATCGAGCAGAACAGTGTAGACATCTCCGTGATCATCCTGTCGAACAAGGTGCTGGATGCAGCCAAGACCAATCGTATGCTGCTGTTGTTGCACCCCTCGACTATCACAGACGACGACCAACGCGCACTTGTCACTGGCTGTCTGTTCAACAACGCCACACTCTCCTCAGTGGAGAATGACATGTCCACAGCACTCTGTCGCGCATTCCTCAAGGCCAACACCTATGCCAAGAGCACCAAGACAGACCTCTTCCATCAACGTGACTTTGTCTACTTCCTGCGCCATCTTGCACGTGGAATCAATCGCAACAACGGTGTGTTCAATGGCGAGGTGTTGCTCAACTCCCTCGAGCGCAACTTTGGCGGTGTTCCACCTGCCCAGTTCAAGCAGCTGGCCACCGAGTTCTTCACCGAGCTTAGCCACATTGAGCATCTCAACATGAAGACTGCTCTCGAGTCTGGCCTGCTCGAGCACAACAACACCATCACACGTATCAAGGAGTCGCTTAGCGAGACGCTGGACCCCAAGCAAGATCCCAACATCGTGCCATTCCGATACATGATGCTCATCGATCCATCCGAGAATGAGTCATCGCTCATGATCCTCAACGAGCTTGGCATTAATGTCAGTGTCATCCGTGTTGGAGGCTTCGAGAACGACTCTACCACCGAAGCACTGGTCAACGTTGTGTCACAGATCAAGAACGTGATGGCGTCTGGTGGCACGGTCGTCCTTGTCAACACACAGTTGATCGATGCCTGTTTCTACGATGTGTTCAACAGGTACTTCACCCTGCTGCCCTCAGCCGATGGCTCAATCCACTTCATTGCCAACGTGTCCTTTGGCACACACTCGATCTTCTGCCCCGTGCACCCCGAGTTCAAGATCATCGTTCACTTGCCACTCTCACAGATGTCATCAACACAACTTCCATGGCTCAACCGCTTTGAGAAGTATCAGTTGTCCATTGACACCATGCTCGACTACTATGTCGAGAACGACGAGCAGCTGAGGAAGTGGACAGACTTTGTCGACAAGATGAAGAAGTCCGCATCGCACTTTGTCAACGAGTTCCACAACAAGGTCACGAACAAGTCTCTGCTGTCTGGTTACTCCGAGACCGAGACCATCCCATCGCTCGTGTTCTCCATCGCCAAGGACATCAAGCGCAAGGGTGTTCCCGTGATCACACCACAGCGTGTGTCCGACCAGCAGCTGGACAAACAGAACCCCACCGAGGACTTTGAGTTCCGCCAGCTCAACTGGAAGATCCTGCAGGTGGCCAGACCCGAGAGCATATTCAAGTGTCGCTCGCTGCCTCGCTCCTACATCGAGGAGTACCTGCTGCGCCAGGAGCATTTTAACATCCTTCGCTTCCTCAATCACCTCTTCACAAAGAGGATCGTGCAGGGCAGCAAGGACATCTCGAATAAGTGGACCTTCTTCACCAGGACATCACTCACACTTCATCGTCTCAAGGACTCTGATCACTTGGACAAGTTCCACAAGATCCTCCTGAACACCATCTTTGAAGCCAACCCCGACTTGATGCAGACCAACCTGTTGCGTATCATCCAGCTCAACAGCTTCAAGACCAGCCACAAGTGCCACAAGGAGATCGAGGACTTCAAGCAATCCAGCCAGCAGATCTGCATGATCATTGCAGACATGTCCACGGTCAACCAGCACCAGTTCAACTTCATCGTTGAGCGTCTGTCCCAGTTTGATGACTCCAAGCTCATGATCATCATCTGCCATTATCCACCCGAGTTCTCCTTGTCCAACAACACCAAGCTGAACGCCATCTTCCTCAACAACATGGAGTTCATCTATATCGACTCGCTGGGCGTCAAGATCGACTCTCAAAAGATGGAGCAGGCCGACAACCACGTGGACGTAGACATCCGCACGTGGCTCGCCAAGGCCTTTGGTCTGCAAGTACACATTGACCCTGAATCACTCGAAGAGACCTTCAAGGAGATGTTCTTTGAGCATCTCGGCCAGGTTGCCATGGACGTCGGTCGCCTGAACATGTTGACTACCAACATGCAGGAGCGCCAGTTCTATTTGGATCCCGCAGCGAGGAAGCAGTTCATCACCAAGCTGTTTGAGAAGCACCCAACATGGTACCGCGAGGTCATCATCAAGTTCTCCAAGAAGTGGAACGAAAAGTCATTGTTCAGCAGGATCATCAACAACATCTCCACTCTGATCCTCTCGGGTAAGATCGTGCAGTCGTTCCTCGACTCGATCAAGAACTCCATGTCGTCGTTCTTCTACCCCATGGTGTCGCAGATCTTCAAGCTGCTCACCAACTATGGCTCGTACGGTGTGATCTCGCAGATCACCGTTGAAAACACACTGCTCGTGGACCTGGTCCGTCTGTTCATCGCCTCTGTCAAGGTGCCCAAGATCTCGGACGACATTGAACGCCGCTTCGAGCCCGTCACCCTGTACCTATCGATATACCGCCAAGCGCCCAAGCTGCCTTTGTACGACTCGATCGCCACAGTCATCAAGTCGCTCTTTGAGCAGACACTCAACCTCAACCCCGAGCGTGGTGTCGCGCACATCTTCAAGAAGTTCACCGAGCGCGTCAATGCACACCCCATCCGCCAGCTGGTCGCCTACATCGACAAGTCGAGCGAGTTGTACAACTACTACCAACACGACTACGTCGTTAGGACCATGCGTTTCACCGACCCCCTCTGGATGGACTTTGTTGTCACGGTGCTCAAGAACATCTTCCCGCTCAGCTCCAACTCGATCCTATTGTTCACCGTGAGCAATCACTTCTACTTCAACACGGTGCACTACCTCAAGAGTATTAGCACTCCATTGATGTACCTAGATTTCGACATCAACATCCAGGGCCAGCTCAGCGAGCAGCTCACCAACGAGAACCTGCAGGACACGACCAAGGCCAAGACGGCCATCACCATGCTGGCCTTCAAGACATTGTTCATGATTATCAAGAACAAGATCGACCTCAACGATGACGCCCTAATGGACAAGATCTCCAACTGGTGCACGGTCGTGCGCGAGATCCTCAACCAGGTGACCATTGAACAACTCACAAAGATGTCCACGCCGCAAGTCCTGCCATTCACCACGTTTGTGTTTGTCCTGTTCAAGGTTCTGATGAGCGCGAGCATTGACAACAAGGAGGACACTATTCTCCGAGTTGTCAAGCTGATCATCAGCTCGTTCAGCATCGTCACGATGCAGCCCAATGACCTGGTCACACGATTCATTTCCCAATTCTCCACGCTCAATCGCACGCTTGCCAAGGACAATCTGCCACAGCTCAGCGTCACATGTCTCATGGACTGCATCGAGCCATTCATCACACTGTCCAAGGCCAACATTGAGGCATTCCTCAAGGTGTGCAACAATGGAGGCATCGACGAGTCGATGGTAATGCCCATGGGTTGGTACGCCCAGATCTTTAAGAATCTGTTGGACAACAGCTACAACCACAACAAGGATCGCTTCAACGAGTTAATGTTGAAGGAGCTGCAGGTCAAGGCCGACGCCATCACCAACCCCATCTTCTTTTGCTTCCAGCAAGAGGCCAAGGGTGTGCCCTCTGAAAACATCCTCAAGTTCCTCGACGTCACACCTGCCGAGTACATGCAGCACGCACCCAAGAACTGCAACATGGTCAACTCATTGTACTTTGTCTGTTTGGAGATACTGCGCGAGGAGGACAAGGGCAGCAAGCCACCCAATATCACTGATCGCATTGGATTGTGGAACAAGCTCAAGACCGAACGCGATATCATGTCCACGATCAAGATGTTGGCACTGGCCACACTCTTCCTTGACGTGCTCGCGACGATGATCAACAACGATCAGATCGCCAAGACCAAGACATTCTTTGAGAACAACAAACAGTTTGCCGCGATCATTAATGACATCCTGCTCGTACCAGCCAACCCCGCGCTCAAGGCAAAGATCGAGAAGCACTACTTCCAGATGTACGTGCTCAACAAGATCAAGTCCGAGAAACTTTTGATTGAGCTACTGAGGTCTGGCGACTTCTTGGACTTAGTGGGCATGTCCAACTGCTTGGTAGTCCAAGATCTGTCCATGAAGGAGTCATCTCTGTTCCACTTTGTCATTGACGATTCCACCGAGGATGGCAAGTTCTACAACGATATCAAGTTGGCGCTGGAGGCCAAGAGCCGACCAAGGATCGACCAGCTCGTTCAGCAAAGTCGCGGCAACCCGCGCGCCCTTGGTTTCTTCAGGATGTCAATGTTCCTGCTCACATACCAGGCCTACACCGACGATGCGCCAATGGACTTTATCAAAACTCTCGTGCAGCCTGGCAGCACATTCAATGCTGCCCTCGATAACGAGCCATTCTCCAAGTACTTTATGAAGATAGTCAACAAGGACTTTGATGCGCGTGTCAAGCATCTCGACGACATCCTCATGAAGAATCCGCAGAAGCCCAAGGAACTCTACGTCAACGCGCAACTGCTCGTCAACTCTCTGGCCGCAGCCATCGGTGCCGCCGACAACATGTATCTCTACCATCTGGTGCGTGACTTCAAGTTGATCGCAGGAAAGTTCTACCCCGCGTGCGAGTTCTACTTCCGTGACTGTGGTATGATCTACCGTTGGGAGCAGGCTCAAGAGATGCCCGTCACCTGTATGAAGGGCAATATAGTCTACAAGTATCTGATTGCCGCCACCTCCTGGGCCGCCTTCACATGGACAGTCAGCTTTGGTACGAACGAAGACTACAGGCATCTCACCGACCCCAGTATACACTTTGCCAACAAGCTCGAGAACTACCAAAAGACCAAACAAGGTCTCACAGACTATGTGGGTGCCAGAGCACTGGTAGCCATCACCGAGATCAAGCAGACCAAGCAGATGAGCGATCTGCTCATGGAGCCTGGCCACATCGTCACGGAGATTCTCTATGCCGTGTGGAGCGATTCATACACGCGTCCACGCCCTGTGATGAAGTCCCACTTTGCCTCATCGAGGGAGGTGGAGCTGTACGAGACCTATCTGATCGAGATGATCAAGCGTGTGTGGGACGACTACCCCAACATCAAGACCAGGAGAATTGACGCCATCGTGTCTAAGTCCAAGGTGCTGCACAGCATCATCAGGGTGCGTGGCGAGTACACCAAGCACTTCTTCTCGCCCTTCTACGACTATGAGTTCATCCACGACGCGTTGACCAAGGCCAACAGCCCACTGTTGTTGTTCTTCTCGACCAACATCTCGGTCATCTGCATCTCCAAGTACTTTAGCCACCTCGTCCAGTTCCTGCACCTGTTCTTCAATCACTTTGCCCGTCGTCTGCCCGCTGACTACCAGCATCAAACCGTACCCAAGTGTATCGAGTACCTGGCTGCGGGCCACTTTGAGACGGAGGCCACCATCCTAACGATTAACACTGCATGGAAGGACCTCAAGAGCTCATGGGCTAAGATCCTTGAGCACCTCAACATCATGGAGGGCGGCTGTCGCGAGCGTCCCGCCTACGAGAAGGTGCTGCAAGAGATCACCGATGAGATGCCATTGTCCAACCTGCTCCACAACAGGGATCTGGGCGAGGGTCTGATCATCAACCTCGTCAACAGTTGGATGGACAACACACAGTCCAAGGCCATAAAGCATCGTGACGAGATCAAGCCACGACTCAGTCCACTTCTCAGCAAGGTGACCGAAGGCAACACCAACATGAATGAGATCGATATCGGTAACATCACCTTTAGCCCTGGCGAGAACTTCTACTTGGTGGGCTCCAACTACACCGTGGACGACTACAGACGCTTCATCTACAAGTCCATCGCACAGTTCCAGACGTTCACACGTGACAAGTTCGTGCCAATGTTTGACAACATCGAGTCCAACCTGGCTTACCAGTTTGTCTCGGGCAAGATCGAGGGAGGCAAGCAGTTACAGCAGTACATTGTCGACTTCCCATTCCTTGACAAGACAGCGTCCAAGAAGATGACAGCTGCTATCAGCAACAACAATGATGTGGAGATGTCCGATGCATCGATCAAGGCCCCACTGGTACCATCACTCATCCCCGAGTCAGTGCGCGATCTCCTCAACATTCGTGAGAAACTCGACGACAAGTTCGCTCTTGATCTTCCAGATGGCGTGCGCATCCCCTTGGAGAACAAGTGCAACTCCAAGCTGCACCCCGAGGAGCTGGAGACTCTGTGCCGATTCTTCACGTCGCTCATTGCCAGGATGATCAACCATACTCAACAGCTGGGCGAGCAAGACAACATTAACAAGTCCGTCATGGAGGTGTGCGCCGGCTTTGGCATGGACACTCAGTTGCCGCACAAGATCAACCAGGATCTGTCCAAGGTGTCTCTGTTCTGTGTCAAGACAATCTCCCAGCTCGTCGTCAATGGCTATCTCAGGTTTGGACATCTCTACGCCAACACCATCCCCGAGCCCGCCCTCCAGGACCAGTCGATCATTGAACACCTCGAGACCAACAGCGCCAGACTGCTTGAAGAGGCCACCAAGGACAGCTCTACCATCCTCAACTGGATCAACCATCTGCAAGAGGTCATCCAGAAGCTGTCCTCCAAGGAGAGCAGAGAGATACTCAAGCAGACTCAGCCAGACTCGTTGCTCATTGCACACATCACTCCACTGCTAGGCACCATTACCAACCCTCCACCAACGACTGCTGCTCCATTCCAGTCGCTGATCAGGGACAAGACACCTGTGGCCTACTATCCCGTGTTGATGAGGACCATGCATGAGATTCTCTCGATGCTCAAGCTGCAGAACCAGGACCTGACCAAGGAGACCTACGTGGAGCCCTACCTCCCACAAGATTATGTCGTCCCTCAGGCAGAACAAGCAAACTCTCAACAAGCATCCATGGATGACACCAAGATGGTCTTGGATGATGAGGCTGTGAAGGAGTCTGATGTTGAACCAGCTTTGGAGAATGATGAAGATGAGGATGAGGAGATCGTAGACAAGCAAGGTGATGGTATGGTTGTTGGAGATAATGACAATGATATCCAGGACCAAGACGACACACACCCCGGAGCTGAGGACTTTGGTGAGATCAAGACTGAAGCCTTGGTCGTTGATCAGGACCCAAGCGAGATCAACCTCAGACCTCTCAAGATCGTACAGGACCACCCCTACATCCACTGCTTCCTCAACTGGCTCAGATACAAGCCCGAGTTCATCTCCACCGTGGTCGATGACGAAGACAACGAGTACGCTGAGTTGGCCAAAGAGACCCATCTGTTCCTCCAGGAGTGCCAGAAGATCTCAGCAGCCGAGATCGACATTGGACCACTGTACCGCAAGTTTGTTGACGTCTTTGAGGACACCCCATCCATGGGAGATTTCTTCATGCAGTTCCTCAAGGTCATCTCAGGCTTTGACCCTCGCAACAAGGATCTCATCATTGGAAAGACCCAGGCAGTCTGCTCCAACTGTAACCTTCCATTCAAGAAGGAGACCACCGAGTCTGAGTTCATCTTTGAGGACCTCAACAAGGGCAAGGAAGAGGACATCAGTGTCCGTCTCCAGAACATCTTTAAGCTCAAGATGAAGAACAAGAGACAGTAAGTTATTCTCCATCTCATCGGCCACACAGTTGTACTAACATATTCTTTGCCAACCTTAGGTGTGCAAGATGCGCAGGATCATTCCCACTTGCAACTGCACTGTTGGAGTCTCCTCAATATATCTTTATATCAATCCAGCGATTCACCAGTCCAGAGGAGAAGACCTACAACAGGATCAAATTCGACAACCAAATTGACATCTCCAAGAGCTTCATCACTGACAAGAGCATCACATACACCATTCACTCCATTGTGGTAAGTGTTATCATCAAACCATTGCATTATTTGCTTATAGTGATACTAACATACTCCAACTCAAACAGTGCCACGAAGATGAACCAAACAACCCTGAAGGTGGCAGCTACTCGATCCACATCAAGAACACCAATGAGCAGTACATTAGATGCACAAACAGGAACACACTGGTCAACAAGGATGAGTACCAAGAGACACTCGAGACAAACTGTGTGATGCTTGTCTACTCCAAGGCATTCGTGGCGTTGGACAATGATTCGTTCCTCAAGTGGATCACCAACTTGGCAGAGATAGACAATATCGAGACCAGATCGATGATTGCCAAGATCCTTAATGCGAATGGCATTGACACCTTCCGTATTGCCATTGCTCTCCACTCTGACCTCAGAGAGATGCTCCAGCCACATGTCACACCAGATACCATCGACATCTTCATTGGACAGCTGGAAATGGTCAAGAACAAGAACCCATCACTGTGCAACACCGTCGCTCAAACACTAGAGGACGACCGCTTCCTTGATTGGGTCAAGACCATCGGTATCAACACCAAGTCAGTTGACACTGTCATTGACAAGCTCTCCACCAATGATGTCCGAACATTCTCTGCTGCCAACACCATCGACATCAAGTCTTTTGTGGAAGAGATAGGTCTTACATCCACCTGTTCCAAGTTCCTTGCCCTCTCCCTGCAAGACCTTCACATCAATCAATAAATAGCTAAACAAATATAACATACATTTAAACAATACAGTTACACAAGTTTATTACTAGTTCATTGTTGGCCCTCTGCCATGACTTGGTTGATTGCCTTTGCGTCTGCCAGCTCCATACTGAGTGAGTTGACTTGGCTCTCAAGTTGCTCGATTTTGAAGTCCTTCTCCAGGAGTATAGCATTGTGCAGCTTCTCCATGGCCTCAAGCTTCTCAGTGAGCGCCTGGATCGTGGATCGGCTTTCAATATGATCTCTACGCAAGGCTTCTTCTACTCGTTTAAAGTTATTGCGTGTGCTGTTTGTCTTTTCTTCGTGCTCTTGATCCTTTGACTCGATACGCTCTAGATATTCGTCCACTTGCTCGCGCAGCTTTTGGAGCTCGGACTCTTGCTCCTTCTGTTTGGACTCCATCTTATAGCCCACTTCATACTGGTTGTCTAGCTGATCCATCAGGTCTCGCACTTGATCAGCTTTTTGTTCGGAACTTGTCGTGGCGGCACTGAGCTTTGTCTCTAGCTGTGACATTATTGTTGCGTTGGACTGTAACTGGTTGCTCAAAGTTTCGAGTTGGCTGCTCATGGTTTGGATCTGTCCAGTCATGGTCTGGACCTTGCCATTCAACACTTCAATGACAACATCCTTTTCACCAATCTCTTTGAGTAGATCAGCATCGGACTTTAGACAGATGACACTATTCTGTTCAGATGGTTGGAATATTGTAGAGACGGGTTCTACCTCTTCCTCACGAGGAGGTTGTACAGGAACCTCGCCAACCACCTGTTGCTCTTGGTACTTGTTCTGATGATAGTGTGCTGTGTCCTTGGCAATATCCAATGTCATTCTCTCAAGCATATCATTGATGTTTGCATTCTTGGGATGAGTTGGAAGGAACGATGACATGTGATTGATTGGCTTTGGTAAACCTTGGACAGGTGTGAAGTTTCTAGGTGCCACTACATGACCGAACCTAAATATGATTGTGGATAAGAATAGTGGCGTCAGTTACTTGCATCATGTTGTTGGATGATTGTTGTGAAGGACATCATACTGCTCTCTCCTTGTTAACTCCTCGTTGATAACCTTTTGGAGCTCTAGCGCAGATCGCTGTTGGAGCTGGCCAAGCATGTGATTGAAGCTAGATCTGCTTTGATACTCCAACTTGCATTGTTGATGATAGATTGGGATTCTCTCGACATCCTCGATCAACTGGTCAAATGGCATTGGTGTGAATCGGTTGAGCAAGGCATCGATATGACCCATATGCTTCAATAGTAGTGGCAAGTAGTTGCTCAGATTCTCCAACTCTCTGGACATGTTCTTTTGAAGTTGTAGATACCAAGTGTACGCCTTGTTAAAGACAATATCACATCTCTTGAGATTGTCTGTCGTGCTTAGTATAACCTGCATGTCACTATCCTTCTTAAGTGCCTCCAGTATATTCTTCACCTGTACAACATCCTTGGCAATGGCCTCCACCGTATTGTTAGAATTGATCTCATCAATCCTGTTTCCAAGCAATGTCAAGTAGTTGCCATAATCTGTTAGATTCTTTGATGTTAGGAACACTATATTGATTGATTGGATGTTGGTTAGTATGCTTGCCACCCAATGTCAAGTACAATACATACCACTCATGTCGATTGGAGAACATGATAGGATGTGTTGTAGGAACTTTGGTAGGTGACTGGTTAGTGGATGATCGGATTCAACACCATTGATATCAAAGGATCGCAATAGTTTGATCTTCTCAAACAATGGCAAGTATGAGTGTGACTTCTTGATTGCCTCCAAACATGTATCCACTGCCTGTTTAAACAAAGTACCATTCCTATTTTTGTTGATTAGTCATCATATGAATGATGGAACGAAGGAATGAAGGAATGAGGGATACATACAATCTATAACCGATTGATTGGATTAAATGAAGACAGGTCCTAATGATGGCTTTGGATCGACTAAACACATCAGTCTTGTGATTCAACATCTTCTCAATGTCTTGGACCTTCTCAAGGATCTCTTGTTGCTCAACATGTACATTTGATCGATAGTTAAACACTCGCTCAGTGTCTGCCATATTCTTATGTTTGATCAGGTTGTCTATACTGATCAATTGCAACTTGGGGAATGTATAAATATTGTATACATATATCTTCTCCTATAATGAGTCAATGATATTGTTGTTGTTGTTAGTATCCAGGTCGACTGACTTTGATGGATAATGCGTGAATGATACAAACAATTGTATATATTGGTCTGAGTGGATCCACGCATGATGGGAATGGGGAGAGAGTGTCGCCATCATAGTAGGAGACATAGATGACTTGGCGCTCGACAGGTATCTTGAACGTGTCGGAGATGATTGATTGATATGATCCATCAATGAGATTGCGCAAAGTGATTGCTGAGTTGGTCACGTGCTGGCCAGCTTGAACATCGAGTATGATCTGTTTGGCTTGGACCCAATCAGACTTGAGCACCTCGACAACTGATGGCACACGCTTCTCTGATATCTGTACCATTGACTTTATCAAATCCTTGAGCTCCCTGGATATTGATTGCTTCTCGATATACTCATGAGAGTCTGGCACGTTGGTGGTCAACGACGCTGCCTTGCCTGTCGCTGTAAAGAGTAGTGTGACACCAAGTGCGTATATATCCACAGACTGATTATAAGGTGCTCCATGCATGATCTCAGGTGCTCTATATGGACCTGAGCCAACACCCGACTGCAGTGACTTTAGGAAAGTGCTGGACTTGGCGAATCCAAAGTCAGACACTAGAGTGGATCATCATGTGATTGAATGAGTGAGTGATCCGGGCATGTGATGGGATGATGTCACATACATTTAAAGACGATCTTGTCACCAATGAGCTTGACGAGTATATTCTCCATCTTGATGTCGCGATGAATGATTGGCTTGGTCCTGTCATGAAGGAAATGTAATGCGGCCAAGATCTGAACAAACATATGTCTGACGATACTCTCCTCACGATTAACAGTCTTGGCAAAGTACTGTTTAAGTGTTCCCTGGTCGCAGTATTCAAAGATATACTTTGTTTCATTCTTTGTGATTGATTGATTGATTAGTAATCAAACTGTGATGTGATGATATGGATGGATTCGGGTGATATACCTACCAACACTTTAACAATGCCAACTACATGTGGATGTTGTGGACCTTCCAGTAGTTTGGTGAGCATCTCCTTCTCGGTAGTGATGTATTTGGTTGCCTTTGGATCGATGTATGCACCATACTTTAACTCTTTGAGTGCATATCGTACACGTGTTTGCTTATGCTCTATCAGACAAACAGTTCCAAATGTACCTTGTCCCAGACTACCAATAATAGCATACTCCTGTTCTTCATTACAATTGACTTTATTATTATGATTACCAATCTCCTCCTGTTGCTGTGGTATCATTACAAAGCCAGCCTCCATCTTTCTTCTTATCTTATCTTATCTTACTTTTATATATATTTAGTACAACTACTAACTAGTAATAGAACAAGAGGAGAATAACTGGGATGATGTCCATTGGTGTTTGAGTTGCGACCTCATGACTAGGAGGACTCACCCAAGAACTCAGATTCATAAGTGTTTGCTTTGACAACCCCAACATGAATGAATGAATGGAGTGTGGTGAAGTGATGAGGTGTTCATCGTGTTGGTCAATCAAGTCATATGACATGATCAAACAACTTTATATCCTTATTCCCATTGTTGGATAACAATCAATATCTATGTATGTTGTTTGTTTGTTTGTGATTATAAATGTTGATATTGTTGTGATTGTTTGATTGACCAAACATAAATAATGTAGAGTAACGTTGACAAGTTTTATTTTAAAATGAAATGGTCCAGGTGATCATGAATGAAAGTCGACACTCGAAAGTGGGAGGATGACATTCATTCTATGATCCGAACATCTACAAAAGACGACAACTAAATACACATAATATATATATAATAGGATGGCATCTATAATTGGAGGATTACTATTGAGTAGAGGAGCAAGTCGTGGATGTACAATGTTGTTGCGTAATAACAATGTCATCACTTCCTCTTCATTGTTCAACAATACATCAGCATCAATGGTCTCATCAATAACATCAACAACAACAAGATCATTCGCAACAGATGCTAAGAAACCAAAGAAGGAGAAGGCACCAAAGAAGGAGAAGGCCAGCAGCAAAGAGGACAGTGACAACATACAGGAGCAGAATGAGGATGGCACACCAAAGGTGGCTGCAGCCACCACCGTCGATGACAAGGTGAACAAGAAGGCATTGCTCAAGCCAAGAAACAACAAGTTGGACAAGAATGACACGACCACTGTGCTGCTGTCGAGGGCACATTCCAAGACCACCACCGAGCAGAAGTCTGTCTCATCACCCGTACCAACCATCACCTACGAACAGCTGAAGGAGCTACTCACCGGTGCCTCCCAACCATACACACTCATCGATCTCCGTGATCCCAAGGAGTTCTTTGGTGACTCCCCCATCAAGCAGAGCAACAACATGCCAAGTATGTCTCATCCATCGATCAATCATTCATTCATTCACTGACCTCACTCGCTCAATCAAACGATCAATCAAACAAACAATAGTGGAGTATGAGATTACAAAGACAGAGGATCAGATTGAGAATGAGAAGAAACAGAAGCAAAAGTCTCAGAAGGGAAAGGGCAAGAAGAAGGAGGAGACAAAGGTTAAGTTGGTGGATGACTCCAACTTCTGGCAGAAGAGTTTAAAGCTCACTGGCGCTCAGTGGAAGGAGAAGTATGGCTTCACCAAGGTGCAGCCAGAAGACCGTCTGATTTTCTACTCTGCCAACAATGGTCGCAGTGCCATGGCAGCCGAGATGGCCATCGGTTCAGGTTACAGCAAGTAAGTGTTTCATCGTCACATCGTACATGTTCAATCAATGCTGACCCTACCTTACCCATTAGTGTTCAGATACTTGAAGGAGGCATTCGCCATTGGAACAAGAATGAGAATAAATAATAGGATGCGAGCGAGCGAGCGAGCAACACAATACAATCAAACAAAACAAACACTGTAGAGTAGGATAACCTAAGGTGATGATGATGGTCTACATCCCTTTTACGAACATCAATCCAAAGATTGAACAGGAGGTGCGATTGATTGAAAAGACCTGGGCCATGCCTGGCATGCTCACCAGCACAACCCTGGCGCCAGGTTCATACCTCCAATCCAACCTTTGAACAACCACCTTCATCAGAATTGAACAGCATGTGATGTGTGTGAGACGGTGTGTATCTGGTGTGGTGATTGGACTGGCGATCACATGATCATGTGTGTGTGAGGGTGTGAGATGGATGGAATAGTGCGATCACCATCACTTTATCACGCTTCGTCCATCCATCCATTCATTCATTCATTCAATCAATCAATCAACCAACAACCTATATTACTATTAATATGTATATATAACAACAATGAATTATAATCAATCATGTATATTAATACTAATGTTGACAACGACTGCTCTGTTGTTGGTCACATTTGTCAATGCCGACAATTGTATATGTATGGACAATAGAGCATATTGTGGATCACACTTTACAAAGACTTGTGGACTCAACTCAACAGACTTGTATCAATGTGTAACGAGGGGACAGCCTCCAGTGCGTAGATTCAGTTGTCCAAATGGATGCCACAAGAGTGATTCACAGTCTGCCTCAGACACTTGTGTGCCAGACGACATATCTTGCACATGTCCAGACAATGCCGATCATTGTGGTTCCGTGCTAGCCAAGCAGTCTGGCAAGGACTGCGCATCCCTCGATCCCAATTCATTGTACCAATGTGAGGGCGAGGGATTGTTCCCGTCATGGAGGTGGACCTGTTCCACAGGCTGCATATCAAATGGTCCAGGAGTGAATGACACATGTGATAAGGGTGCCAGCAACGTTGTTGGACTTACCAAGATCAAGCATATAGTCATATTCATGCAAGAGAATAGAGCATTTGATAATTATTATGGCATACTTGGAGGCGTGTGTAACTATAAGGACCCAAATGCAATGGTCCAGGATAATGGCAACAGCATATTCTATCAACCCGATCCAAACTCACCGGACAAACATAATGGAGTGAACTCGTCATTGCCATGGATGATCACAGGACCCAAGGCCGGATGCACATTGGGCGGTTCAAACTTCTGGCAAGGCAATCACGATGCATGGAACAATGGATCAAACAATAACTGGCCAGTGGGCAACACGCCAAACTCACTTGGATACCTTGCACCCTCAAACCTACCATTTTATTATGAGTTGGCCAGTCAGTTCACCATTGCTGACAAATACTTTGAATCAATCATGGGCTCGACCAACCCCAATCGTCTCGTACTGTGGACGGGTATGATTGACCCGCGAGGAACCACACCTCGCGGCCCAGTGACCGAGAACACAGAGACACCACCATTCATTTGGTTAACCTATCCAGAGATATTGGAGAAGGCTGGCATCACATGGCGTGTATACCAGGACATTGATAATTTTGATGATAATGCCTTGGAGTGGTTTGAACAATATCAAAAGTCAACAAAGATGTCACCATTACGAGTCAATGGTATTGATAATTGGGGCCTCGATTCATTCTTTGGCCACGCGATGAATGGCACACTGCCACAGATCTCATGGGTCGTCGGACCAACTGAACTGTCCGAGCATCCAGACAATGGACCGATGGCTGGCCAGTGGCTAACCCAGCAGGTAGTCAATGCGATCAAGAATGGCAGTTCATGGGAGGACACGGTGCTCATCATTAACTACGACGAGACAGGCGGTTTCTGGGACCACTACCCTCCCCCTGTGGCGCCCATTGGTACCCTCGACGAATGGATCAATGTGGACGGTGCAGCCCCCATTGGACCAGGCTACCGAGTGCCAGCCTTCATTGTCTCACCATGGAGCAGTGGCAGTGTGGTATTCACTGAACCATCAGATCATACTTCAGTGATCATGTTCATCGAGCAGTGGGCAATGGCCAATGGATATTCACCAGAGGATGTTATGTGCCCTTATGTGTCGACATATAGAAGGAACCACATGTCAGATTTAACTCGTTCGTTGGACTTCTCACAGGCCAACCTAAGTGTGCCCGACACAACTCCAATGCCCATGCCATCACGTGACCCTAGTGGCTCTTGGGACCCAACCGAGGAGTGTGAGGCGGTCCCAGGACCTTTCCCCACGATCCCATATGGTAATCAAACATTCCCAGTTGTCGAACCAGGCTTCAAGTTGGTACGAGGTAACAATCCAGGTCTTGGTCGTACATATGTCTTCCAATCTGGCGCACAGGCCTTGATCCAAAATGGAAAATCAATTGCCTTTGGTCCACCCTCACCAACCATGACCAATCCAGTTCAATACTTCACAATGACAATGGCCAGCAACAATAATGATGACATTGGAGACAACATTGGATACAGGATCGTAGCAAACAATGGTCGATGTTTGAGTGGTGCTGGACAATTGGTGAAATGTGATCAAAATGCAGACAACTGGTTCTTGTTGGATCTTGGAAATAGTGAAGGTTTTGTATTCTACAACATCCCAAAAGGAGAGTATCTTCAATATGCGGGTACTTCATTCTTCCTATCCAATCAAATCGCGACAACATTTGCTGTTTACTCTGTCTGAACAACTAATAAACAATTTTATATGACCTGGGTGGTCATTGGTCACCTAAATAGTCGTCGAAATTACCTATTTAATCTCTTGACAATCCCATAACAACAATTTAAGATCATAACCAATTAAAGGATGTTATTTTAATATTTTTAACCAATAAGATAATTTAATAATTAAAATGTAGATGGTTCTTCTCAACTTATGAGACTCCAAGCTTGGATAACAGTCTCTGGAGGGTAGTATTCTACTATTTTTAAATAATAATTAATTTATATATATATATATATCATACTGTATAATCATATGTATAATTAAGGCCCAAGTTAATGTTGGTCCAGGATCCGAATGTGAAGGTTCAAGGAACCAGCTTGTATGGTGATTTTTGCCAAAGGATAGTTTGTTCAACCCATGGTCCGTCTATCTCTTTATCTAGACTAGATATATAAATATACATTCCTGGAAGTGTCTTTCCACTTCTTCTCCCATATGTTCTCAAGAAAGCTCATCTTGGTGTTTGGATTGAGTATCATTGCAGTGGTGTAGAAATGGCCTTCATCTACTAGTTCATAGTAATTCTTCATTACTCTAAGCGATTCAGACAGTCTTGGATCTTCCCTCGTTTCCCTCTTTATCCTAAAAGCCCCAAGTTGATCAACAATGGTGTTTAACTAAGGAACGATCGACAATATCATCAAGACACTTGAGATCTTCCAGGTGGTATCAAAGGACGACATTGACAGTTTTGCCACCTGAAAGATCAAGAGTCTTGATGATATTGTCGATCGTCACCCAATCATCTGAAAGGTTGTAATTCAAGGTCACTCTCCAACAAGAACTGGATGGGCAGTTTACTTTTGTAATTGCCTTTATTATCTTATAAATATGTTACTAGTATGATACATTGATGATTGATTGATTGATTGATTGATTGATTGATTGATTGATTATACAATGGACTAGACACGTGTTCCACACTTGGAGCAGAACTTGGCCGAAGAGCCAAGTGATGCAGAACATTTGGTACAGTTGGTGGGCCTGGCAGAAGTAGTGGACGCAGATGATGTTGTTGTAGTGTTGATTCCAGAGACAACACTAGGCAGTGGCTTACCGAGCAGTATTGCTTGGATGTCCTTGTCACCCTCTGAATAATCCATCACTGATATACCTAGTGTATCACGATCGTCAACGACTGCACCTGCATCTAGAAGTAGCTTTACCAACTGAAGATGTTTTGAACGTACTGCCATCATCAATGATGTCTTGCCAGACTTGTTTCGAATCGATACATTGGCATTGGCCTTGAGCAACAGCGACACGATGTCGGTGTAGATGGATGACGCATTGCCAGCGCCTCTTGACACACCATCTCTGGCGGTGGAGGTATTGCAAGCAGCCTCGCAGGCGGCAAACAATGGTGTGGCATGATCATCGTCCTGCTTGTTGATCTGAGCGCCCTTCTTGATGAGCAACTCAACAATGCCAGGTTGTCCGGCCTGTGCCGCCTTGAACAATGCAGTGCAGTCCTTTCGATCAGCTTGGTCGAATCTTGCATTGCCCTCATTGATCAATACGTGAACCACATCGAAGTGACCCAATGAACATGCCAGATGCAATGGTGTATAACCTTTTGAATCGACCTGATTCACATCCAAAGATCTATCATTCCTGATCATATCCAATACTCTTAATGACTCTCCCATTGCCGCAGCACTCATAAGAGAGGAGTGAGTAGACATATCTATTTAAAGTAAATAAGTAAGTAATATAAGTAACTGTTTGATATTGAAACCAAGAAAAAGGTCATCTTTCCCAAAAAAAGTATGGATTTTGGGATTTGGATGATTTTAATTCAAATTCCAATCTTATTTAATATTAATTAAATTGTGTTAATTATCTTCAAGATGATTTAGAAATATTAATCAATATCAATCTAATTTATTAATATATGTTGACAAAAAAATGACTTATTTATTATTATTATTAATAAACTGGTAAAGTTTATTGATTTACCAAACTTATTGAATAAATTCATTATTGATTTAAGGTCATTTATCTTTGTGAGCTCTTGTCCCTCCTTTTTCAAGTCGAGAATCTTTGATTCAATAACTAAAATTTGAATCCTTGTATTATAGGAGTTGGCATCTGTAGCTATAGTTCTTGATTTGATATCATTCAAACGTTGGTAATATTGATTTAAAGTATCATTATTTTCTTTCAACTTATTCTGGTAGTTTATAATTTGGTTGTCCAATTGATTCTCAGAATCACTACTTGATAATATGTCATTATTTGGAGACCCTTGGCAATAAGCAATGGTAACAATAAAAGAGATGAAAATAAAAATCTTGGCAATATTTTTCATAGTTTTAAAAAGAATATTATTGATTGTTGGATTGAATGAATAAATCAATCAAATAAGAGTCTTTATATATAAATTTACTAATAGTACTCCATTGAGATTGACTACAATCACTTTCAAGCTTTAGTCCATCTTATTAATTATTTTTAGTCCGAATCAACCTTTTCCCCCATCACAATTGAAGAATGCCTCCTCACCCAGTCATTGGATGAGCAAGTGGACATTGTCTACAAATTGAACATACAAATTGCCAACATCCAATGTATTAATACTCGTCAATATAGTTTATTAAATGTGTTCTCTTACATAATTAAACAGTTGGATGAGCCCTGTTTATGTTTGATTGATTGATTGATTGATCAGTCAGTTAGTGATTGGAATTAATTGATTGCAATGTGTATGTACTTACATTATTTGGTGTGTATTTGCCATCCTTTGGCAAGGTGATCACTTCAACCTCCGCACCAGTCTCTGTGAGAAGGAAGATCTTGGTTCCTTCGGTGACTGAACCCCAAACATTCTTGCGATCCCAATAGAGCTCGGTGTTTTGGAATGGCAGTTGCTCGTCATTCTGAAGACGTGAGCGTCCAACCCAAACGTTGACCAAGTGGGTGCTTGGCTCCGTGCTGGCCTTAATGTGGAATCCACGCTTGTCTCCGACAGCTGGGTGCACGATCAACTTCCAGTCGGCAATCGACATATTGACTAGCTTCAACTGAATCAGTCCACTCTCAACGTCTACTGAATTGATTGACGCAGATGGCTCCACGGGTGGTGCCTCCATCTCCTGGTCGCCTTGAACCTGTTGCTGCTCGTGCTGCTGCTCGTGCATCTCATTCTGCTGCACAGGCATTCCACCAAATTGATAATCATCTTCATTTCTAGGTTTCTTGTACACCTGTGTCTCAATGTTCTGGATGGCATCCCTCAGGTGCTGGATCACATTTGTCAGTGGGACTTCTGGCTCGGAAACGTGAATACTGGTGATCATCTGGACCTGTGTGCTGAGGTCGGCGATCTGTTCCTGTGCCTTGCTGTTGCGCAACTCTTTGTTGTGCACGTCCTTATGCAGCATGTTGATCTTGAGGTCTTTGGTGCTGATCTCAGCCTGTAGACGTACATTCTCCTTCCTTTGCTCGGCATTGTCCGACACGGCCTTGGCAAGACTCTCGTCCTTCTGACGCAGCTGGGTGGTGAGGTGATGGATCTGGTCCTCCAGCTCATGGTTCTTTACTGAGATGTCGGTCTGTTGGTCCTGGAGGACGTTGAGCTGACTGCGCAGTTCATCCTTGTCAATATCGTTGGAGTGAATGAGTGACTCGAGCTCCATGATGCGGGCACTCTGATTGCCCATCTCTGCCGCCAGCAATTGCTCCAAGTCCCTACCTTGGGACTCCATAATGTCCTCTATCCTCCTCTCATGTGATTCAATTGTTTGTTTATGTTCGGCTTCTGTAGTGCGAGCATCTGACAATTGTTTGTCCTGGATATTATTGATTGATTGAGAGGGTTAGTGTCTGATCATGCGATGATCACTCACTCATTCATAACATACCTTGACAAGGATCTCCTCTTTCAATCTTCTGATGTCGTTCTCTCTGTGTTTGATTGTGGTGCGTAGCTCCTCTTGCTTGCCCTTCATTCTCTCATACTCGGCTCCAAGCAACTTCTGTGTCTTCTCGGCGGCACTGCTCTCCTTGGTGGCAAGGTCTGATTCGAGTCGGCTGTTGTTAGCCTTGACAATGTCCAACTCATTGCGGAGTTTGTGTACCTCGCTGGTGAGTGAGGCCTGGAGGGTGCTCTGCTGGAGAGTGATTTTCTCTATCGCCTCATCGAGTCTATGCTGGTGATGGTTGCGCTCGTTTAGCAGCTGCTCCTCCACGCGCTTCAGATTGAGTTGTGTGCTCTCGAGATTCTCGGTGGCCTCCTCCAGGCGGTTGTTCTCGGTCTGGAATGACTTCTCGCTTTCGGCCAACTTGGCACGCAGGTTGGCCAGCTCGTTGTCCTTGCCCTTCAACTGATCGGAGAGATCAGTGAGCTTGCGCTGGTAGTCCAGAGCGGTCTGGTGGAAGGCACCGGCGATGGGGGCCAGTTTCTGGGTGAGATCAGCAATGTCCTCTCTCTCTCTGAGACGGGTGAGGCTGGACCTCGATGGGGTCATTGGCGTGCCTTGGCTGGGGGTGAGCAGGCGACTCAATGGTGTCTGTGGTTGTTGAGGAGCAGGTGTGCGCTGTGGAGTCCTCAGTGGGGCGGTTGGGGTCCTAGGGGGCTGGGCAACGACATCATCATCGACCGATGTTTGGGAAGAGGTTGTAGACTTTGATGCCTTTGCCTTCTTCTTCTTCTCCTTTGGTTGTGGTGGAGGTGGTGATTGTGTAGGTTGCATTGGCTCGCTCATATTAACGTCCTCCTCTTGTTGTTGTTGTTGTTGCTGTTGCTCTTCATCATTTCCAAGATCAGGTGAGCTCATCTGTTGTTGTTGTTGTTGTTGCTTGAGTCTCTCTGACTTCTTTGTCGATGAACTCTTTGATTTCTTTGTTGTCTCCATTATATTATTATATTTAGTTGATTATGCCTTTGATATCTAGATTCATTCAATCAAATGAGAGACTGTTAGTAAAAATAATATTCGTTCAGAGTTAATCAAATAACTTACATATATATATATATATATATGAATGAAGATATAAATATTTGAATATTACTAGATATATAATGAATAAGTATGTAACAGTAACAAGAAGTCAGTGTGTTGCGAGATAGTTTGAGTTGGATTGGTGGGACATCAAACAAAGTTTACTTGAATTTGATTGTTGGGGTCATGGTTGTTTTGGCGGGAACATCTCAAAAAGTCAAAATAATGTCAACTTCAATTTCATAACTGTGACGATATACAAATAAATAATGAATGAGATAATTAGTACACCATCATATGATCAGTCATTACCACAATATATATATTCAAAGATCTTGTATTTTTGTTATTTGGATACGGCAACCAATAATAATTGGAAGAGATCATTATGTTTGGTGTGCAAGTCATTCTTCAAACGTGTAAGCTCAGTGTTGGTCACTGATATCAGCACCAAGACACTGGCAAATCCAGACTTTAGACAGCACTACAACAATCATCTCTCGCCTCTAAAGACATTCACAAGTCTATTATGTGGTATTAATCGTCTGACTGACCTGCTCAATATCGATCCCCAGCTCATTGCCGATCTCTTTGCACAACAAACCATCACTAAACTTATTCTCCGTCGTTTGGGCAATGTCAACAACAACAACAACAACAACAACAATAGTGTCTCAGACCAAGAGCGCGAGAGTACACTTGCTACATTGTTTAGTGGACTCACTAATGGACCCTTGGAGAAGATCTATCTGGATCTACCCAACAATGATGTCCCCGACTACTTGAGCGTGATGAGAGGCTTTACATTCCAGTATCTCTCCATTTTGAGCATAATATTCTCACAAGATATACATGGACATGATACGATACTCTCGCTCTTGGAATCGGTCGCACCAACCATGCGCAAGATCCAATTTATCTCAAGAGATGATGAGAGTGCTACAATAACATTGGAGCCATCACATCGCCTTATGACCACCAATTTCTTTGAACAATTGTTTGGACACCTGTCAAAGAGTCGTCTGAGATCGCTACACATAAGATCACTCTATGTTGGAGACTTACAACCATTCCTGCGCGGACTCTCATTGATGAAGCATCTGACCACGCTCAAAATACCTTTGCCAAGCAACTTCTACCAGTTGCCAGAGATACGTGAGTTCCATGCGGGACTCCTCGAGTTCATAAAGTCGAGCAACATATCAATCATGAGCATACCATTCTCGATCGAATCCACCATGCTCAAAGCCCTCTCTGACAATCCAAACATAACAACACTGCGAGTGATGCTCGGAGGCAGTGCCAAGCTCTCGGACAGATTGCAGCGACTAACACTTCGTGAAGATATAACACCATCAGTGTTCAGCTCATTGATGTCGATGAATCCCGCTACCAATATAGTGCGTCTCATCCTGCTGAACCATCGACGCTACATCACCAAAGACAACTTTGATCAGTTCCTCAGCTTCGTCAAGTCCAACAAGAACCTGACCAGACTGTATCTCTGCGACTACCTATACCTGAGCGACAAACAAAAGGAGACGATCATTCCGTTGTTGATCCGGGACACAAGGATACAGACACTAATGATAAGCCTATCCGATGACATGATGCCCACCAACTATATCCAAGAGAAATACAGACGCACAAAGAAAGAGTTTGAATACTTGCAATTCCTGCTCAATCAACTTGTGCTCTACCCTCAGTCTACGGTGGACGGGCTATACCTGGATGTCACCAACTCCAAGGCACTCCAGAAGCACATGGTCGCCAAGCAAGTGGACACTGGCGATTTCAAAGTATCACAAAGTTTAGGATGGATACTCCACTTTATCAGGATAAAATAGTCTTGGACGAAATAAAGGTTACACAGTATGACACGCAACGCACATTATTAATAATTACAGATAGATAATCAATGTTATCTGTTAGATCATGTTTGACAAGTAGTCGACTTCGATGTCTTGGTCAAACAGTACTACTTAATGCATCGCGATGTGCATACTCAACGGCCAACACACAGCCGACATCTAGGATTGAGAGTGATCACTCTCAGTTGTTAGACTCTGTGAACAAACTGTTGTTAAAGTATAGATTCAGCTTGTTGTCATTACAATCAAACAGTGATGTATGGTTGAGCTTCCCAATGCGTAGTCATCTATTGCATACTCAACTAGAGAAGAGATACAAGAACAACAAGTTACAAGAACATCATAATGGTCAATTCATTGAAGCTACACCAACAACGACAACATCAACAACATCAATGGCTACGTCAACCCTGTTGGATACCACTCATCTCGATAGTATTGTCAATAGCTTACAGGACAATGAAAGGTATCAATCAATGTGGTGGGCGCAACAGGTGTTGCCAAAGGCTTTCTCATGTCATGGCACAACAATCAATGACTTGGCCAAACAATGCTTCCAACATCTCTATCCAATACTGTTCATGCTGGCCACCAATGCTCAATTGAACAACATCGACTTTCGTTTCATCAGTACAACCTACAGCAGTGATGGCAAATTACTTGGTCGTTGCAAGCTGGTTGAAGCCAGCCTTCTCGAGACACTAAAAGAGACCAGGAAGAGACTCTATCAATCAATGATCAAACATTCAGATGTTGCTACACTTTCATCATCAATCTCATCGGCACCCTATGTCGTACAGCTGTACCTGGTCGATCACAATCATATCTATATCTCTGTATTCAAGACTAGCTTATCAGAACACTTTGGATGGCGTCAACCCCTGCCAGTGTCTGGTGGTATCATTCCAATTGAGATGGATAAGGAGCCTCCCTCACGTGCCTACATAAAACTGAATGAGTTGATGGGACTGCTTGGAAGGAGACCTGCACCTGGAAGCAAGATAGCCGAACTGGGCAGCGCACCTGGAGGATGGACAGCATCATTGCTGAAACTATACAAGCCACAAGACAACATTCAGATACAGAGTGTCGACAGATCGCCGCTAGAGTCCTGGTTGACCAAAGCCTATCGGCCACCAACCCTCACACATCACATTGCGAATGGTTGTAAGTTGACAGCAGACTATGAATGAATGAATGAGTGAGTGTCCATGCTAACATGACCTGTTGACCACGCACACTACACAACATAGTGACATGGGAACCTGAAGAACCAGTGGACTGGCTGTTTAATGATATGGCGCTGCCGCCAATGAAGAGTGTCAAGGTGTTGGAGCGATGGATCAAAGAGAGACAATGTTCGCAATTCGCCTGGACTTTGAAGTTTGTTGGTGAGAGCGAGTATGATGCAGTGACCGATGCAGTGGAGACCATGATGAAGTGTTACAACGTGAGCTACACCATCAGGCATCTGGCCAATCATGGCAACGAACTTGTCGTTGTAGGTGTAGTCCATCCATAAAATGAAGTTGTTGTTGATGACGCACCAATAATGCAATGATGACGATCAGTCATCAAGTTCTAGATTGAACTGCTTGTACATTTGTTTGATAGTGATACCCTCCAGCACAGCTAATATATATATCATCAATGTTAGTATACAATCGAACAATTGAACATTCAATCAAACATATACATACCCAACTTGCCAATCATTGATTGACATGACTCTTTGATCTCGTTATATGTATGTAACTTGTCTATTGTCTTTTTAGATTCTGTCTTTATCTTTGCCATCTCATCTTGATAAGGTTTCAACTGTGCATCCAATGCAGACTCCTCTTCTGCCAACTTCTTCAACTCCTCCCTCATCTCCTCAACATCTACACCATCAATCCAATGCACTTCACAACTATTCTTTCCATCATCCTCCAACACAATCTTTGACTTGTTCGTCCATTCATTCTTCTTTATCAATGTTGCTGCCATAATATATTATTATTATTACTTGTTAGTTATAACTTTAATGTCATAATGTTCAATGACCTTGTGTTTGCGATTAGTTTAGTTTGTGTTTGTGTTGCAACTCTAATTCTTGGAATATACATGTTGTGGTTATCTCGTGAAAATGCCGAGTTTCGACAAGACCGGGACAATGATGACGATTAGACCAACTGTTACAATACATAGTAGGATGTACATCTTCTTTCTGCCTTTCTTTTGATACTTGAGTGCCTTTGGCAAGTGCTTGTGAACTCCTTCTCCAGTGTCTTTGACAGCAGAATTGATATCTTGTTCGATGGACTCTAACTTCTCACCTTGTACCTTTACCAATATTGCCATGTCCAGCATCAATTGATGTAACTCTACTAGACTCTGACCCAATCTTTGTAAATCCCTATGTCTCTGTTGTACATAGGACAATGCATTCTTGGCCTCAGTATGCAAATGAGTATACAACAACCTATCAGTGAACACTTTACTCGAGTCACCAGACTCCACTGCAGCCCTTATCTCTTCTGGATTGGCATTTGGATTAACTTTGGAAGATGTTAGTATTCAATCTATGCTACAAGGTTGGATGTGATACATACCCAACTTATATTGTCTTGTAATCTTATCTTCACATTTGGTTTTGTAGTCCTTCTGTACTTCGGTATACTTGTTCAACAAGTCGATTGAAGTCTGAAGGAGCACTGTATAGATGTTGCTACGTATACGTATCTCTGTTGGTTTGGCAGTCTTCATCTCGGCATATTTATCATTGCTTGTGGACAACGACTCTAGTTTATGTCTTAATGATGTGAATGATACATTGGTTGAATCAATCAATGATGATGAAGTTGATGTTGATTGACCATCCATGTTCATGACAGTATTCAGTGATTGGACATATTGTTCTTCCAAACTCTTGATATTCCTTCTTATTGAGTTCATTTGAGTCTTGATCAAACCAACCTCTTGGAAGAACTCTGGCATGAATTCTTCAATTCCATCTTGATCACCCTGGATGCCCAGTTCTATATCCTTGTCCAGTGTATCCACCTTTGATTGTTTTGATTCTTTATCCTTTTGTTGTTCATTTCTTTTACTACTACTCTTTGATTGTTTCTTTGGAACCTTATCCTTGATACCAGCAGCAGACTTTAACTCTTGTAGACGATCCTCCATTATTATTATTTTTGTTGTATTTTAGATATGTTTATTTATATTTGATTGAACTGACTTCCTTTTATATTGTTGTTCTGATGTCCTCACTACCAGGTGGAATTAGGGACTTGGAATCACAATTCATAACCATGGTAAACAAACTGTATTTCAAAGTTAGACTTAGGATACGACGAACTTAAAAATTGTGTTGGACCTGGGAATCGTCTTTGAAAATCAATCAATTCTGAGAATCTCACACTTTGAAGTCATGACAAACATCTTATCGAACACTGGACTTGAGTTCTATCGATTACAACCACAAGACCAAAGGATAATAATATGAGCGAAGAGATAAAGCTAAGAGACATAGTCGATGAGATACTACAGACCAAGGATTGTATGTCATATACCATGGGATACCAGTAGTTGTTACTAACATACCACTCACTTATTATGAATAGTGAACGATGATGTGTTGCTAACGTAGGTCCTATACTTGATTATGATGTGATGATATTAGCACTAACTAAAGATAATGCAATTAATATAGACTTTCATCAATATTCCATCAGACATTGTTTGATTCACTACAGATCATTGATAAGAAGATGATCATTAGATATGTATTCCAACCATCAAACAGGTCATTCTACGTTATCAATGGTACAAAGGATACAAAGTATCTCTGTTTACTTGAAGGTGACTATTGTAGTTGTCCTTCATTCAACTTCTCTGTACTAGTTCGTTCAGAATCAATCTATGTTGGTATCCATCCATTCCATTCATCCAATCAAACATCCAATTTACTGATCGATATAACACTAGTGTAAACATCAATTGGCAGCAAAGATAGCAGAAGCACTTGGCAATGCAACTGTTGTTGAGTTTGGTGACAATGAGTACAGTTCCAAAGTGTCATATATTGAATCACTTTCCATTAGAACTCCTTCACAGTCCATGCTAAAGAAGGGTGACCAACAGATGTTGCAACAGAACATCAAAGATCGCCAATCAGAGACAAGCATGTTTGATTGATTGACCAACTCAATCAATCGATCAATCTCATGTTGTCTGGTACCAGGACCTGTATGTGTGTCTGTTGATTGACTGACTATGCCCTCCCATCACATTTGATCAAAACGTAGAAAGGACATGCCTTTTCCATTTCCATTTTTGTTTGCTGATGGCGATCGCCGAACGATAATCCGAAAGGGGCTAACAACATGCAGTCAAATTGCCGAGTCCCGACGTATCATCCGTACTTCTCTCTCTCCTCCTCATACTAGTATACACGTCAACAACATCAATCAATCACAAGTCAGTCAACACCTGATCATTGCATTTTACAACAAGCAAACAAGCAAGCAAACGAGATAGATAATACAGGCAGGAGATAGTATTTGTACAAAGACACAGACACAGATAGCAATGGAACCTCTACCAGAGACAATAGAGCATAATGAAGAGGATTTGAAATTTGAGAATATTAATATTAATAATAATAATATCAATATTAATCATATTAAAGGCATTGTTGGATTCTTTAAAGGTCATTATCCATTATGTAGACACAAGGGAACATGCGCATACAGTGCACTCCGAACATGGCTACGTTCATTCGCCATTGGATATGGAATGCGTGCGGCACTCGCCTTGCTCACTGGTATATTCGTCAGAAGACTTTACAGAAAGTATGGATCAATGGACCAATCAATCCATCGACCAATCAATGATTAACAATGTATTCCATCCATTAATAACGATAGCCCACGCAAGTTGATCAATCAATCATTACTACACAAGTCACCGATTGGATTTGGATTGTTTGTGGCGTTCTACACTGGTGGATATAAGGCACTCCTGTGTATGTTGAGAGCGATCAGAGGAAAGGAGGATGGATTCAACAGCGCGATTGCAGGTTTCTTTGCAGGTGCCTCCATGATGTTCTCCAAGAGTACAGAGATGTCACTCTACCTCTTTGCCAGAGCCTTGGAGTCATTATTCAACGCAGCACATAAGAGAGGGTATGTCGTCCATGATTGATTGAATGAATGGTCATCCCAAAGACATGTCTCTAACTAACATCCAACAATCAAATAACAGCTACGTCAAGTCATGGAAGCATGGAGATGCTGCACTATTCTGTTTCAGCACTACGGTGATGTTCTACGCGATGGTCTGGGAACCAAACACTGTTCGCCAGTCATATCTTAAGTTCCTGTTCAAGGTCACTGGTGACAAGGTCGATCTTGCTGGAATCACCAAGAAGCTCAGGGATGCTCACGCTTCACACCAAGCTTAGATCATAACATAATTAGAACTCAACGAACAAATAACATGTATACATTCAATCAATCAATCTTAATCGTTGGAGTCGAGTCAAGTCGAGTAGTTTTATTCAAACCTTGTTGCTGCGATTGTACTGTGACTGTGATGATTGAGTGGAGCTGTCCCTCCCTCCAGGTATGCATCCAGCTGAGTTGCTCCCTAGTATGGCTTGAACTTCCTTGCGGCGCTCATCTTGGCGATCTTTTGCTTGTCCTCTTCGAACTTCTTGCGCAGATCATCGAGCTCCTGCTTCTTCTGCTGTCGCTGCTGGAAGGAGTAGAAGTTCTTGTGTCGTCTAGAGTCATTGAGTGCCTTGGCCTCCTCGGTGGTCATTGGCTTGAAGTTCTTGTTGCTGCCAGTGACCAGGACGAAACCGTCCTCATCCGGTTGAGTGGATTGCTGTCTACGCTCGTTCTGCTCGATCAATAATCTCTTGTCATAGTCCATCATGATCTGGTCCAATGTCGCCTGCAACTTGTCATAATCCGAGATGATCTTTGATTGTTCCTCGTTCATCATGTCTACGTTGTGCATTAATTGTTAGTCCACATGGCCTTTAACAACAAACAGACACTACGACTTACCATCATATCCATCAGTTGTGTGCACTGGTAGTTGTACTTCCAGTGTGGTTAGGTATTGCATTAACTCCTGGAGAGTCTTGGGCGAGGACATGACAATGTGTGCGACACCAGTGTTCTCCTTGGCATCATCACTTGTTGTTGGCACGACACCCTGTGCAGCTGATTGTTCGGCAGCATTGTTGGCTGCGCCAAAATGAACGGACTCGATATCCGTCGATTGGAACAACACCTGGACTTCGAGAAGTGTAGTGCAGCTCTGCGGCAGATTGGCAACAAACAATGTCTTGTTGATTGGCCACTTCTTGCTCGTCTCCTTCTTGTAGTATATGTACTTCTTGATTGGCGTGTTGGGGATGGACACTGGAAGGATGTTGAAGCCACTGATGACCTCCCTGTCCTTCTTTGGCGCGCCTGCCACAGACTTCTTGTCAGCCTTTTCAGACTTGTTGTTGGCTGGAGTTGGGGTTGTCTGGGCGGTGGGTGCCACATTGTCGCCTGTCTCTGAAACATCCTTGTGTGTACCATTCACAGCAGCCTTTGCAGCAACCTTCGAGGCAGTCTTCTTGCCTGCCTTGTTCACAGCAGCAGTCTCTCCAACATTCGCGGCTTGTGCTGTTGTGGACTTCTTTGTCTCGGCCACAACTGCAGCAGCAGGTGCTGCACCATTTGTAGTCTGCTTCTTGCCATTCTTCTTCTGCTGCTGCTCCACCTTCTTTAAATCATCGCCATCCTCATTCATTGGTTCAACATCCTTGATCTCCTGTTGCTGTTTTTGTGGCTTCTGCTTCCTTGCCTGCTCTTTGGGCGGGGCAGGAACAGAGACAGCTGGCTCCTCAATAACCTGATCTGCTTGCTTTTGCTCTTGTTGCTGCTGTATCAGTGCTGCCTCTTTCTTCTTTGTTTGCTTTGGCTTTGGTACTGCTGGAGTTGTGCTGGGTGTGGTGGAGGTGGTGGAAGTTGTGGATGTGGTGGTAGTGGCGATGGGTGTTGTTGGCGCTGGGGCGGCGGCTGGGATGATTGGGGCAAGCTTTACAGCAGGCTTGATGTCAGCCACTGTTCTCAGCTTGTTGAACAACTGCGTCTGGTTTCTCTCAAAGTTGAAGACGACATTCTTAGTGGGCGTAGTCTGTTGCTCCTTTTCCTTTTGCTGTTGCAACTGCTTCTTCTTTGTCTTGAGTATAGGTTTCAGTGCTGTCGCTGTTGTAGTCTCTGTTGTCATTGTCGTTGTCTGAGTCTCCACATCACCAGTAGTATCAGCGGTATTAGCAACAGCATTGTCCTCTGCACCATTGTCCTCCACCTTTTGTTGTTTCGCCTTCTTTCTCGCCAGTCTTAATGCTGTATCCCTCTTTTTTTGAGTTGATGATATCATTATTATTATTATAATTACTTATATTTGTTATATATATATATGTATGAATGAATGAATGATTGTGAAGAGGAGCCGAAGAATTCGTCTTTTGTCGAGCCAGCCCCCACACTGCAATTCCCCAAAATTTATCTTTGACGCATCAATGACGAACGGCAGATTCATAAATCTGGATGGAAGTTGTACATTCACCACAAGCAATCCAAATCTTATTAAATATTTAATATAATAATAATAATAATAATAGGTATTGTAATAATAAATACATGATTAGATATTCCTGTTCTTGTTCCTCTTGAGTGCTGCATCCAGGTCGGCACCAAGCGCCACTCTTTGATCGAATGAGATTGCACTGCCAGCTACGTGTGTGCTTGGTTTGTATTGAGCGGGGAAGAAGTCTTGAGATCCATTGTTGCCAAAGAATTGTTGTTGCTGTGGCTGTTGCTGTGGCATCTGCATGAACTGATTCTGTTGATTAAGTTGAAGATGTATTTGTTGTTGTTGTTGTTGTGGCATTTGTTGTTGGAAGTGCTGCTGTTGAGGTTGTCCATTCATTCCACCGACCATGCCATTCATTCCATTCATTCCAACCATGCCATTCATGCCGCCACCTCCTCCACCGGCTTGTAGTGGAATAGATGTTTGTGCAAATGATTGCCAATCGTTTTGATTGGTGGCAGTTGTTTGATAGTAGATGATCTTGGAGTCTGGCACTAGTTGTTTGGGTAGCACTGGAGGCAGTATGTATCCATTCTTCACAGCGTAGATCAGATGCATGCTGATGACAAACTCCTCACGGTCGAGATGTCCGTCGCGATCGATATCGGACAGCATCCATACTTTGGCCAGGTCGTCGTTGGACAGTCCGGACTTTTGTAGAATGGGACGGGCTACCTGGCCCGACATCTTGGACGAGTCACTGCCACCGACCTTGTAAAATACATTGGAGTACTGTGCCTTTGACTCATTGCTTATTGGTGGAATCTTTCCAGGTTCACCAACCAATCCAGCATTGAACACTGGCTGTTGATTCTGTTGTTGATTATTCAACGGCAGTTTGTTTGGTGCTCCAAAGAATGTATTATCAACTGCTTGATTGTTTATCTTTTGTTGATTCTGCTGTTGTTGTTGTTGTTGTTGTTGTTGCTGCTGCTGTTGTTGAAGTAACAACTGTTGTTGCTGTTGCTGTTGTTGGAGTTGTTGTTGTTGGATTTGTTGTTGTTGAAGTTGTTGTTGTTGCTGCTGTTGTTGTTGAAGTTGTTGTTGTTGTTGGAGTTGCTGCTGTTGGATGTACTGCTGTTGTTGTTGTTGTTGTGGCTGTTGCATGTACTGTTGCTGTTGGGGTTGCTGCTGCTGGAAATGTTGCTGCTGTTGATACATATTCTGTTGTACCATCTGGAACTGTTGTTGTTGATTATAAGCCATTTGATTCATTGGCATATTGGACATTGGTGTTTGATTGTACATGACGCCACCTGCTCCATTAACTGGACTTTGATTCATCATATTATTATACATGTTTAAATACAACTTAATAATTACTATTACACAATAATAATAATACTACTATCTCTCTCTTGATTGACTTGTTGTTGTTGATGATGATGAAGAATAGAATGATACTTCACGAAGATGAAGCAGAAGATGAGCTGTGACAAACTGAGTGGAGGTGGGGTTGTTGAGCAACAACACAACAAAGAGGTAGAGTTGGGCTGATCTCGCACAATACTTCCCCCACATAATACATTTACAACACAACAATATTGATGTCTCTCATTTTATTTGAAATGCCAGAGAGGCAAGAATCCCAATAACTCTTCATCTAATAATTCTAGCTCAAGCTCTAACTCTAGTACTTGAATAAAGGACGTAAAAGCTATTATTCCTCTTTTGGATTGACTAATGATGAATGATTGAATGATAGTTGATTGATTGAATGAAGGTTGATTGATTGATAGTTTCGATTTGATTGGTTGTGTTTTATAGTTCATTGATCGGTCACTTTACCAAAATTGTACAATTCGTCAGTTGGGAGATGTCAATGATTAAAGGAGACTGTCTACACTTCTCGGACAAGTCCAGGACCAACGACTCGATTACCTCGAGACACAAAGACACACCACAAGTTTGTTCAAAAGTGGTTACAATCATCATGATTGGTAGTGTCGACATTGAATCGCAAGAACTCACTTCTTTGAATGTTTCGTGGTCAGCTTCCAGTCCATCCATCGAATGAACGCTTGGGCATGTGTGAGTTCGTCTCTATCTTTCAAAAAACAAATAATTCATTATTTAGTATTGTCAATGTGTGGCGCGCCGAAAACCCCACACATTCATGTTCACCATAAACACACCAAACTTCTGACCAGGCTCATTCATTCATTCCAACACGCTCTACATACCTACATTAGGGTTGTCACGCTCTATTCTGACTTCAAATTATATACTTCATCATCATCCTATATACATATACATATTACATTTTATACATATATTTATATTATTATTATATTAACACATACACTCAGTCATACCACTCATACACACAGACGACCTCCTATTTGTTCACTACTATCATTTCATTGGTCACTACATCTTGGTTGTTGCGTCGCAGAGACATCAAAGTATTACAAGTTGGACATAGTTTGTAAGTATTATGCACTCATAATGTATCTTAAATGTTCTTATACTAATAATAATGTTATTTCGCGATCTTTAAAGCATCAGCTGCAAACAAACAAACAAATACATATTCAATCAAACAAACAAACAAACAAAGAAAGAAACATACAAAATTGTATTATAATATAGATTAACCATATACTAGATAGATAGAATATGGAGGACCGTCTACAGGAATTGCTGTCAGCCGGTGGTGTAAAGCCAGACCAGGGAAAGAAAGGAAAGAAGGGAAAGAAGGGCGAGGAGACAAAGCCAACCGCAGGAGAGGATCGCGGAACGACATCGACGGATAATGGCGACGTCGAGCTTGGCATCATTATAGACGACGATGGCGAGCAGATGGAGGAGTTCATGCCAGAGTTCTATCAAGAGGTTGGCATCATCAAGACTCAAATGACATCGATTCGAAAGAGTGTCAAGAGTATAGAGGATAAATATGTACTCTCACTAAATTCTATTAATGTAGATCAAGGTTCGAGTATGTAGTAGTAGTAGAAGTTGTTGACAAAGTTGCGAGGCTGGTAACAACGAGATGTCTAACAATCAATCAATCAACCACAACAACAACAACAACAACAACAGAGTATGAAGAAGATATCCAGGCAATGATTGAGGCAACCAATCGATCATTCACTGACTTGAAGAAGAAGTTGGAGGTGTTGAAGGCTAATAATGACAAATACACATCACAAAAGTCAGCGACGCCTACCGAGATACGTATCCGTAACAACATGCACAATACCCTCACACAAAAGTTTGTCGAGATGATGAGAGAGTATCAAGAGGTTCAGAACAACTACAAGAACAAGTACAAGGAGAAAATCGAGAGACAGTATAAGATAGGTATGTTTGTTTGTTGAATGCGAGGCAGGGCATGGAAGATAGGCGGGATAGACAGCGGCAGACACTAACAAACAATTCGAATGGATCAATGAAACAGTTAAACCCGATGCAACACCAGAGGAGATAAAGGCAGCGATGGACTCTGGAGACTCGAGCAAGATATTTGCCGACACGATTCTGTACACACATCTACACACACAGGCCAAGAATGCCCTGGCGTACGTCCAGGACAGACATAGGGATATCCAGAGACTGGAGCAGAGTATTGCCGAGCTGCATCAACTGTTCCTAGACATGGCGGTGTTGGTGGAGGTTCAGGGAGAGATGCTCAATCAGATCGAGGCCAACGTCGAGTCGACGGTGATGAACACCAAGGAGGGTGTGGAGAACCTGGCCGAAGCCAACAAGCTGCACCGCAAGGGCCGAAAGAAGATGTACATCCTGCTATGTATTGTGGTCATTGTTCTGATTGCCGTTCTCACGCCAGTCTTGGTCACACAACTCGGAGGAAAGAAATAATATAACAATATTATATTATGTTTATCCATCCCTCCATCCATCTATCCATCTCTATCCAACCTAGCTAGTATTGACAGTCAGTCAGTGAGAGCCCAAAAGGTCCTTGGACTTGGATGTGGACCTTTTGGGAATTCCTTGACCTTAATCTTCAAATAAAGTGCCTGCCTGGCTGGCATGTACCCCATGTACCCAATCCATTCCATTCAGCGGAACCGGTTCCCAAGATGTCGTTGGTGTGTGGATGGCTTGTGATCGAGATGGATTGGTTTGCCGCATTGAATGAAGTTCAGATCATGCCCATTTTACACAAATATCTGACGATTTTTTTAACAAAACCACTCATCCCTGATCACGCACCATTTTTGATTCGAATCTTAATAACTCGAATGTGCCAGGGGGGGTACCATTGGTACGAGGCTTGGTACTGGCCCAGCTGTACAATTATGTGTGAAGTGAATGTTGTTTTTGATCAGGATGATGGTTCTGCCCCATGATTAACATGTGTGAGTTTTTTTGGAACCCTCCAATTATTTATTATTATTAATTATAATGTTTTATCCAACTTAAGTTTTGGATTTTGATGTCCATCACCCAACACAACTTATGCTCTCTCTCACACTACATTGATCACTCTCATCTTCACAGGGCGCACACACAACCTGCGTTTCTCGCATCCAACACACCTCTCTCACTCATCGATAAAGCTTCATCACTCTCTTGAGTTCCAAAATAATTATTCACCCAATTGGCCACCAAGCATCAATATCTCTGAACAGAAGGTACATAGACATACAACAACTTTTGACATTGACATTGACATTGACATTGGATTGGATTGACGATCGATCGATTTGGACCACACACTCTGAAGGAAGGACTTTGGAACTAATCCACCCCCTCGTACCCCATCACAGATATATTAGGTTTAGACTTTGGATAAACTCATCACCTTCACCTTCACCATCACCTTCATCTTCACCATCACCTACACGCTTGTATCAAACAGACAGAACATTT
Source organism: Acytostelium subglobosum LB1 (assembly GCF_000787575.1). Taxonomy (NCBI): domain Eukaryota; phylum Evosea; class Eumycetozoa; order Acytosteliales; family Acytosteliaceae; genus Acytostelium; species Acytostelium subglobosum. The sequence goes on along the minus strand of NW_012236525.1, from coordinate 294,232 downwards.
AAGTCTCTGTTGTATCCACACATTTTATCAACGTCGTATCACATCGCCGCCAAACCCGCCCCTATTTATTGCGCACGCCCCTACCTTGGAATAGCGTTCATCACCTTTGTCTATCAGAAGTGTTTGGATGTTATTTAAAGTGTATCGGGACGACATTGCCATCGAGTTCTCTTTATTTCTTTCTCTCTCGTACAAAAAGATAAGTAATTTAATTAAAGAATATCTTATATTATATACTTCATCCCAGCCCCCAACAGCCCCATATCATCAACCTTATCATCATAATCAGCTCCCAATTACCAGTCATTAAAGTTATCATAATCATCACTATATTATTATTATTGCCAAAGTCCAAGATACCCCACACGCAAACTCAATCAGCCCAAGCCAGTCAATCAAAAATACTGTCGCCAACAACTATTATATATTACTGTACGCATTACGCCCCGCCATTAGCCTGTCCGTCAATTCCATTACCGCCAGTTTGAACATCGCCCATCAGCTGTTCACAACTCACTACGCCAACTCAATCAATTTCAATCAATCAATCAATCAGTCAGCCAGCCAGTACCAGCCATGTACATCACGCACATCCCAAACAATCAGACTGGTCCGGTGTCTTTGCCACCTCAGCACTATAACGTCCATGGTGGAATCCAGCCACAGTTGCTTCAGAACGTCCTGAACTCTGCCAGTACCATGCAGGTCTCGCCACCCATGCTCAGCCAGCAGCAGCAACAACAACAGGCCATGATGATGTCCAACAACTCTGGTCATCACGGCCATGCCATGGTCCAACATCAGCACCAGCAACAACACCAACATCAGCACCAGCACCAGCATCAGCACCAGCAGCAGTCGCAACAACAGCAACAACCACAGCAGCAACAACAGCAACAACAACAACCCAACGCTGTGGAGATGCCACCCACCAAGAAACGTGCCAAGAAGGCATGTTTGAACTGCCGCTCGTCCAAGGTTGCCTGTGATCATAATCGCCCCTGCCTAAGATGTGTCAAACATGGAATTGAGGACAGTTGTCTTGACATTCCAAGGAAGCCCAAGGTCGTCGGAAAGCGTCTCAAGAAGGACGCCATCTCGTCACCGTCGTCCGCGCTAGTCCATGCCACTACCGAACCGATCCTATTGTCGTCTGCCGTGCCTAGCCTGTCCCCATCGAGCTCCATGCAGAACCTCAATATGATTCAAACCACCTCCGCCCCCGGCAGTGGAGTGGGCCAGCCATTTGTGCCCCAGCAGCAGCAACAGCAGTCGCGCGCTGGTCCTACGCCCAAGCCCTTTAGCCATAGTCAGGGCCGCTCGACCTCTTCCTCTTCCTCCTCCGCCAAGGCTGCACCAACAAACAACCAGAACAACAACAAGCCTGTTGCCGGAGGATACCCGCTTGGAATGCAAGACATCTCCCATCTTGTAAATAGCATCAAAAACAACCAACAACTGCAACAGCAGTTGCCTCAGTACCTCAACTTCACCAACAACAACGCCAATCACGCCAACAACAACAACCACGCCAACAAGTCCCCGTCGCAACCCGCCTCCCCCAGCTCAGGTTCCGTGACCAACCTCGCCGCCCTCGTTCCACAGCAACAAACTTCCAACAATGCCAACCACACCAACCAAGCCAACAACAACATGTTCAAGTTTACTGCCAACTCGCCCAACAACAACAAGGACTCACACGACCTGACCAACTCTTCCTCCGGACACTATAATGTTCCATTCGAGAAGCACGACACCATGTCGTCGTCGGGCCAGTACGTCATGTCCCAGCACCAGAGCCAACACCAAGCCGCCCAGCAGATGCAACACCAGCAGTTGATGCACCAACAGCAGCAACACCAGGCGCACCAACAACACCACCATCACTCAAGTGGTGCGACCACGCCAACTGGCACGAGCATCCCATCGTCCCCAACGTCGTCCTTCTCGACGCCGTCGCCCACTCACTCGGCATACTCTGCCGACTCCTCGCCAGGCAGTCCCTCGCATGCCGGTCCCCAGTTTGAGTTGGCCGTACCCAGTATCCTGGCCTCTGGTGCGCAGTCACATCATCACCAACACCATACCGAGTACCATCACCAACCAACCAACCAACAGAATAACGTTCATCGCGGTACTGCATCATTCCACAACAACAACAACACGACCACAACAACAACAAACATGTCACCTTCACATGGTCATCAATATGACTCAACTATTACTAGACCAACGACAACGACTGAGGAGGACCATAACACCAACAACAACAACAAGATCTCAAGTTCCTCAGCGGCCGCCATCCTATCCGCCGTTGACAACGTTTGTGCCAACCTGTCCAACCTGATCAGCACGTCGTCCAGCTTCCAAGAGCCAATTGGCATTGGTTCTGCTCCGTTCGCCTACTGCTCCAAGAGTCCGTTCATGCACTCGCTCGATGGAGTGCCGCCCCAGCAACAACAGCAACAACACGGCCAACAGCAACAACAACATAACAATCAACAGATCCAGTCCTCGTCGTCCTCGTCCTCCTACATGCCATCCACTGAAAGTCTGTTGCACTCGTTGATGGGACAAGCTGCCGCTGCCGTTGCCGCCAACAACAACCACAACAACAACAATAACAATGCCAATAACAACGCCAACAACAACAACAATTCCTTTGGCAATGGTTCATCATCGACGACCGTACACACCATCCTGCCCAATGTGCTCGTCACCGAGTTCAAGAAGATCCACCAGTCTCTTGAGACCATCACCTCCTTCCTCCAGTTCCCCTCTGTCCAACTGCCGGCGCTGGTCCCACCCAAGAACCCTGTAAGCCAAGAAGCACTTGGCTTCCATTTCTAAAGAGTATGTATATAATAACATGTTTATTCTCATCTCTCTCTCTCCCCAACATGCATACTTACACTCACTCTTCTTCCTCTTCTTGTTCTATATCATAGGAATGCATTCCTACTTCCATCTATCCATCGACCAACCAACCAATGAATGCACGATTGATTGATTGAATGAATGAATACAACTCCTCCGCCAACATATCCTTCCATTCAATATGAGTGGAAGTACGTCCCGCCCAACGCTATCTTTAACTTCTTTTTGATAAACACGTACGCCATCGTCCATCCATCCAACCTACCTACCGTACCATCCCAACCTACCATCCATCCATCCAGTCACTCACACACCCAGTCTTGTCCTGGCTACCTCCAACAACATCCATTATTTAATAATAAACTAAACAAATATTTATCTCCTATCTCTTTATCTGTATCTCTCTCTCTATCTAATAATATTATTGTATTAATAATTATGATGATGTATTCCACTCCATTTATCTATCCAATAGAATTGATGGATTGATTAATGTTGAAATGAATGACTCAAAAAAGATAAGTTATCTCCGACACGGCCCGCAAACAACGCCTTTCGACCTGACTGACTGTGGCTCATCGGAATTAACAAATTATTTAGCCGTGGGGTGCATTGCATAGGTGGTGTTGAACAACATGATCATCGGCATAATGATCGAATACATGTACTTCCTGCTTAAGACTATGGCATGGTGATTGATGATCGTTGTAAACTACCACACACAAGGGACTTGATAGGTCAATGTCAGAGGTCCCTTATACCACTCACCACTTGATCTTCATTCATACCTGCCAATTTGAATCAACTTTATTAGCATTATTGTTGTTCCATTTCAAATCCGTCGGTTGATTAATAACTAATAATCAATAATAATATTATTAATAATAATTATAACAACAAGCTGCCAATATCACAACATGTTGTTGTCCATCCATAGTTTGTGTGGGGCGCGGCGTTGAAAGCCAGGGATTTGCAATGTCTGTCGTCTAGACGACGCACACATTATATTTGCTACGATGCGGAATTAACAACAACAAAAATAATAATAACAACAACACTTTATGCAATGACTAATGTTAGAGTTCGGACGGTCTGATGTTGATGGAGCATCACTATTATCCCATCTAGGTATACTATTACTATTATAACATTTCGATTGTGTGATTGTGTGATTGTGATTGAGCGACTACGACTGATATCGACCAGGCGACCCAGGCGATCGTTTCGTTCGGTTCAATGATCAATGTTCTGAAGCACTTCAGAATACCTTTAGTGGTATGTTCTCACTTCTATAATACATTACAACCAATCATTCAATTAATTGAACATGCCATGCCATGCGTATGCCGATAAAAATATATCAGTGACATCATTGGTATCCTGATTGTTGTTGATTGACCTAAATACTACGGAGTGTTTGGTATTTCCTAAATACGTGTACACTAAACAGGAGTGGCACATGCTTCAGAACGTCCCAAGGAGAAGATCTTACAATGTTATTTATATCTTCGGAACGTTCTTTGTATAACGTCGAAGGTTAAAGCGAGAAAAGAAGCCTCGCACAACTAAAGCAAAACAAGTAGATCACGCCCTTTGGCCACCACAACTTTGACAATGGGCTGCCTGATGTCATTAAAACATTTCTTCAGATTTTTCAAAAGCGAGTTGAAACTTCCATCAACGTCTCCATCAGATACCACACAGGTATGTTTACCCATTCACACCACCCAACCAATCTACCATCTGCACCATCCGTACCATCCTATCATCCATACTGTCCATCAAACTATAATAAAGTTTTATCACGATTATTCATTGCATAATCTTAACACATTGTTTGTGATAATTAGTATCCTTTTGGTTTGATTGCCCTACACATTCGCAACAACAACAACATCAGACAGATACTCTTTCTGGATACGCAGTCCCCAAGGTAGGTAAAGAATCTACCCATTAAATTATCTCCAACACCATGCCCAACTCCATCACAACAACTACAACAACAACAACAATAATGAAATGAATGAATGGATGGTATTTACACATTGTTTTGTGGGCAAACCATCGGTCAACATGATACTACAACTACAACTACTACCACAATAACAATGATGGACCAACTCACCCCCATCCATCCGTCCGCAATCAATCAGATCATAGCACCACCACCACACTTCCCTTTCATCACTACTTAGCATTATTCATTCATTCATTCACACAACATCAAAGCCAAAACACACCAAGGACATCGCCTACCCTTCACTACACTTCACCTCAGACTCACATCACACTCTTTATCTCATTCAATCATTCAATCATTCATTCAATCAATCATTGTTATTGTTTAAACTTGGCATCCAGGTTATATTTATATATATACTATTTTCTTAGTTCTCCAGGTGTGATTGATTATCACAAGGTAGTTCCAACTTTATATTGACCTTAAACCTCTCTAATCAATCCAATCAATATTAAGATCAAACATATATATATATATATATATACAATATAATAGAGTGTACAAATGAAGTCACTTGCAATAACATCGATGGTCTTGGTGGCCATCATGTTGATGTTGTTATTGCCAACACAACAGGATAGTATGGTGTCGGCAGCCAACTCACCCTACAGACTTGGAGAGAGCAAGAAATGTCGTGACTGTCTAATGGGTCAACTATGTCTAAACAATACATGCACGTAAGTTACTTCATTCAAGTACATAGTCCATCATTCGTCCAGACACTGACAGTCTTTCACGTGAAACAAACAGAACATGTCAGACAAATGATCAATGCCAAACAGATTATAGCTCTCAGAGTATATGTAGCGGAGGACTATGTGTCCACAAGACACTATTTCACAACAAGCTCTCTGGAATGGATATACTAAGTTTCTTCCTCCTCTTCGTCGGCTGTGCCCTGTCATCTGGCGGTGGAATTGGAGGTGGTGGTATCTACATCCCCATCCTGATCTTGGTTAACCAGTTCAGTCCAAAGGTGGCCATACCCCTGTCCAATGTATGTTATGTCAAGCTTACCATCACTCATTCACTCATTCATTCACTCACTAACTCAATCAATCAATCAACTGAATCAGTGTTTGGTAGCAGGTTGTGCAATGGCCAATCTCATTCAGAACTTCCCGCGAAGACATCCACATGCCAACAAACATTTGATCGACTACTCTGTGGTCTTGTTGATTGAACCATTGACACTGTGCGGTACTGTGTTTGGTATTTACCTCCACACTCTGCTGCCGCCCTACATCATCCTCATCCTGTTGGTACTCACATTGACGGCCACTGCCGCCACCACCATCAAGAAGGGTCTGGATCTTTATCGTAAAGAGAAGATCAGACGCGACTACCTCAACGTCAACGATGGTGGCACGCCCACAAACGAGAAGAAAATGAACCGTAAGTTGTCCAAAGTGTGTCGGTGTCGGTCCAAAGGGTGACCTCCATGTCACTAACAATCATATATCACTCTAGCCTTCTACGATGCCGACTGGATCAAGATCTTCTTGACTCTCTTCATCTTGGTTATGTCCACAATGTTCTCAGTGTTCAAAGGTGGAAACAATGAGTATAGTGTCATTGGTGTCAAGCTCTGTTCAGTGCCCTATTGGATACTGTCTTTTGCCATTGTGCCACTGGTGGTTGTGGTGTGGGTCTTCACGGCTCGACGCCTCTACTCCAACTTCCAGAGAAACCAAGCTGATGGCATCATCATTGAGGGTGACATTCGCTACACACGCAATGCCATCATCCTCCTGGCAGGTCTCAGTGTACTTGCTGGTGTCCTTGCCTCACTACTAGGCATTGGTGGTGGTATGATTAAGGGTCCAGTACTCCTAGCCATGGGTCTCAGTCCAGACATTGTCGCAGCCACATCTAGTTTTATGATTGTAAGTCATATCCAATCATTCCAACAGCATCCACGAGGTTTGACATGACAACTAATCAATCAATACAATTCCAATCAACATAGCTATTCACATCGGCATCATCTGCATTCCAATATATATTGCTGGGCAAGTTAGCACTGGACTATGGACTGGTGTACTACTTGATTGGATTCGCTGCTTGCTTTGTTGGAACACAGACACTGATATGGGTTGTCAAGAAGTACAAGAGAAGATCATACATTGTCTTCCTGATCTCATGTATCATCGTGATCAGCACGATACTCCTGGTGATCACCGAGGTCATCGACATGGAGAAGTACCCCAACCAGCCTTTCGTTTCGATTTGCGTTCCTTCCAGTGGACCGCTAAGCAGTATGTTCTAGAATTATTATATATACATATACCATATATCTGATGTCGACGAATCTGATCATTCAACATACCTTACCCTACAATCCAAAATAAGGATACGTGGGTATGGATGGACACATAGATCATCGATCGAGTTCCAGTCCAGTCTCAATGATCGGTCATCATTGAGGCAATGCGACTGACAACATTAAACCAAAAAGTCGCATCACTCCCGTTTCCAACTTTAAAGTTCCCCCAACTCGCCCCATCACCATGATCAATCAATCAAGTTGATCAACTTGTAATGTGTTTACAACAAAGAGATAGAGATAGAGAGAGAATGGTAGTTACATTACAATTTCATATTATATCAAAGATTGCATCATTGTTGGATGATAGACTTGATCGAATGAGTTTGGTACTGTCATCAAACTATTTGTTTCAAAGACGTCATTTACTTCTAATGGATGGTGATCTCTTGGTCACTGAAGTACTAGAGCTCCTTTACACACAAGTACCAAGCTCAACAATGACAACGACATTGTTCGATATCCCATCAAATACAAAGAGGTTGACTTTTGGTGATCGTTTCTCTCTACGTTTGGAGTTGATTAGCATTCCCAACTCAGTCACTGAACTTATTCTTGGCGGTAATTTCAATCAACCTTTGAATGAACATTCAATACCTTCATCAATAAGAACACTTGAATTTGGATATCAATTTAATCAACCTTTAATTATTGGATCTTTGCCACCATCCATTACATCATTGAAATTTGGTAGTCAATTCAATCAATCATTGAGACCTGGTACTATCCCCGACTCTGTGATCAATCTTACTTTTGGTAGCAAATTCAAACAACCGTTGAGACCGGGTACTATCCCCGACTCTGTGATCATTCTTAAAATTGGCGAGTTGTACTCATATGATTTCAAGCAACCTTTGGTTCGTGGATCAATTCCATCATCGGTGACAACATTGGACATTGGTTCTAGAAGCACCAATTCAATTCTAGAAGGCTCCATACCTCCATCTGTCCGTACTTTAAACATTGTTGCTGATAAATTTATCAGTGCGCTCAACCAAGGATTCATCCCATTATCATTGACATGCCTTTCACTTTATTATTACGACAATGACCTTATCGACATGTCATCACTGACCTGTCTAAGAAGCCTTAAACTGCGGGAGGGAGAAATCTCCGACGACACTATATCCAAACTTCCACATTCAATTACCAAGTTGTCGATTCAAAACTTCAAACCAGTGGCACCAGGTATCTGGCCGCCAAACCTCCATACATTGAAATGTTCCATCAATGATTCTTCGGGTCTGGTCAACCTACCTCCATCAGTGACAACACTTCATCTTGACGTCAGGGATCTAGAGATTGGTTCAATTCCCAGTTCTGTCCGCAATCTACACCTCAGTCCATATTTCAATCAATCATTAGAGCATGGAATGATCCCATCATCCGTTATATCGTTGGATCTTGGTGATGAATTCAGATATGAAATTCCAAAGGATGTTTTATCTCCATCGGTGACCCAACTCAACTTGCACAGCGCCGCCCAGTTTGAAGACATACAATCCCTCACCAATCTAAAGTCAATCACACTCAACATACCAGGAGACTACACAGACTACAATAACCAAAATGTCTATTCATCAGTGCCAACAAACGTTATCAAGAATAGCACCAATGAATATGGAGATATTCATCTGTCTGTTAGGGCAATCGATACCGATACATTCCTTGCGTATGATCACCGTTCATGCACATATTCCTTTGGGCAATACAACAGTTGTCATAGAAGGAGTAGTCTTCTTTCATATCCAGACATGTCCATTCCATTTCGATATTTATCCATGCATCAACGACAGATGTACAACAACTCAAACAAGATCATTCATTATTATCATGATTTCCAACATTAAAGTTACTATATATATATATATTTACAATTGATGATCAATCCAATCAATCAATCAAACTATCTATCACAGATCGTTGTCATCGTCTATTTCCATTGGAATGATTGGCTCGTATTGTTCGCTGAATCTATCGTTGTCGCGTCCAAAGATTCCCTTGAATGTTCTTTTCAGTGCTTCTCTACGCTGTTGATAGCAACAGACGCAACAGATAGCCACTAGCAGTAGGATGAGTCCAAGTGGCAATGTGATGATGAGTACGATTGCACCGCCAGTGATGTGTGGATTGCAAAGATTGCATATCTCGACATTTCCATCTGAGGAGTCTGTTCGTCCATATCCTTCGCATGTATATTCAATTAAGAATGTGTCCTGATATGTCTTGCCACTGCACACCTCCATGTTTCCAACTCCTTCACAGCAAGGTATTGCCAGTGTCATTGGTATATCCATTATCACCAATGTCAATGCCAACCAAAGTGTGATCATCATTGACCATGATAAAGATATCATCATTACTGATGATTGATGGTTGTTGATTACTATAATATAATCTCAAGGTAACTCTATAGTAAAGATTATTCTTGTGTTATTGTTGTTGTTATTGTACTTGTTGTTGATGTTGTTGATGTTGTTGTACACTTGTATGCATTGTGTGTGTGTGTGTGTATCTGTAAGTGGTGTATATGTATATGTTATACGTATTGTATTGTTGGGTCTGGGTAGTGGAGGGGGTGAGTGCTAATGACCAAGGTTGGGTTGGAGCTCGCAGTGAACCACGTCGGATGTCTTTGGAAACGAAACACGTTGAGAGTGTGAACAGCCGAAAGACAATTCGAAAGAAATCGCCGCGTGAATCACAAAGTTCAACCCTGGGCAAATGATCAATCAATGAATAATCAACGATCACCGGTACCTAGGTGCAAAGATAGGATTTATTATAAGTATTCTTGATTGCTTTACGTGCCCTGATGGTACTAGTAGTATGATGAGTTTGATGATGTTGTTGATGTTGATACCGAGTTTGCTGTTGGGTATAGTTGTGCTTTCTTGTTTCTCTCTTGTACATCATCCAGAGATCTAATGAAGTTGCAATTAGATTCACCCATGGTTCAACTCTCTCATACCATGGCTTCTCAATGTACTCTGATACTCCCTCTTCCTGACGTAGGTATTCCATCACTTGATGATATGTCATTCCGAGTTGAAGTGCACCTTCCAACAGCTGTTTAAACTCATCCTTTGTACAATTGATCTTATATGCTTGTTGTTGTTTATCTTCCATTTTAATAGTGATCTCTGTCATATCCATCTTACGTTCCTGTATGTATTTACACCATACTATCATTCTACTTCTAACATCATAATATGATTTGATTGAATAGATGAGCTCTGTTCCATCCTCCAAATATACATTGAACATCTCATTGGTGTATCCACATGTGACCTTGAACTTTATACTTGAGAATGATCCTCCCATATTGTTGTAATGTTAGAGGTAATAATTACAAATGTAATAAGTAAGAAGGTTGAAGATGGAGAGTGGTATTATTGTGATTGGTGATCACGGCCTAATCAGGAAGAGCCAACCCCACACAAACCACGAACGTTCGTGGTAGTGTTTTGATTGATTGATTGTTATTGATTGAACATGAATATGAATATGTATGAATGAATAAGGGTTGGATTAAGATTGACGATGTCTTGGCGCAGGAGTATTGGTGAAGTAAAAGTCCATGTCTACGAATACAACTTCAATCTCCATCTCTTGGTGAAGCTCAAATGTACCAGAGATCTTGTCTGAGAGGATGGTCTTGCGGGTCCAGTGCTCGTAGGCCTCGTAGAACTCTCCCTTGTGTGGGATGTTCATCTCGATCAGCAGCTTGAAGTCGTCCTGCGTGATGCCATAGGGGATGGCCAGCGAGTAGAACCAGAAGGTGCCGCGGTGTCTGACGTAGACGACGATTCCCTTGTCAGAGGACCAGTCCTCTGGCACCTTGATGTACTTCTTGCGATGCTGGGCGTCGCCAAATACCATGCCCACCTCCTTCCTGTGCAGGTCCGCCATTCTGTAGCAGACGCGACACTCGGCGCCGATGCGAGCAATGTCGACCATGGCCGTCCAGTCCTTGGTCGGACCAGTTTTCTTCCACGTCAAATACTTCTCGTACTCCTCGTCATTGTTATCCAGATACTTTAGATACTTTGCCAACTCCTCTGGCGAGCTGTAATCATGGGCAAAGATCACTGAATGATTGTTTGGTGCAAACTTCAAGGCATTTGGTGCACCATCATAGACTAGAGAGTGATTGAGTCATTGGTGAGTGATTGTGATCGTTGGGGGCGGGACACTGCCACGTGGGTGGGTTGCCGTGATTGATACTCACTTGGTACTGAACCGACGGCAAGAACACCAAATAGTTTCTCAGTGACGTAGTCATCAGTGAATGAGTTCTCAAAGGCCATGATGAACTTGTAGGTCCTGCCAATGCCAAGCTTCTGTCCATTGTAATCGCCTGGTAGGTCGTTTCTACTTGGCATTGCCTTGTTGTTCTCACAACGACCATAAGAATCGACGATTGCACCAGCCTTTGTCAAGCCCTTCAGCCAATCCAGACGTTTCTGTGGGCCACAGTTTGAGATGAATGCTGCGACCAATCCTTGACTCTTGCTATCCTGTTGTTGTTGTTGTTTGCATGAGTGAGTTAGACCAACATGATATCGATTGATTGAATGGGTAAATGAATGGGATTACCAACCTTTGGGACGGCAGGCTCGGCATAGGTATACTGATTCCAACCATACATGGGCAGAGGGACATCGGTGTCGAGATAGATACCAGCAATGATGTCATAGGTATCTCTGCTATATGGTACATTCTCCATGGTGAAGTGGACGGACTTTTCACAATCTGAGCCATACGAGTGGATGCCACCATCGAGATAGTCACCGCCCTGGTTCAAACAGGCGATCTCACATTTATCATCGTTGTTATACCATCCATGGAATCCGAAACGCATTGGTTGTTGTTTGTAATCACGTTTGTTGGAGTAGTGGCAAGCCTTCTTCTCTTCGCGATCCCATATCCAGTGAACAGTGGTCGGTAGAACATTGTAATGTATGATACCTGGTTTGTTGTTATTATTGTTGTTGTTCTTGTTGTGATTGTTGTGATCGGTATCCTTTGGTTGCTTGCGATGATTGTCTGGTACGACATCTTCATCAAGCTTCACAGTCCTTCTGTCTTCAATGTCACTACCACCATGATTGTTATTATGATTGTTTTTGTTGTTGTTATTATCAGTATGCTTTGGTTGTTTATGTTGCTTGTGATTGTCTGATGGAGATGTAGTGGCAGTGGGATCACGAGATATAAAGTTATAGTTGATAGCAATGAGCAACAAGACAAACACAACTACCATCAAGTGCTTATAGTGTCGCGTCAAATTGAAACGAACTATAGCCATTGTTGATCTATATTTGTTTGTTTGTTTGTTTGTTGTAAATTGATTATTTATATATTTATATATTACTTTGAGATCAAACTAATAAAGCTTCAACAGCTCAGCAACGATCGATTGAGCTCAAACGCTCCAGATGAAGGGGCTTTTTGAGCTAATTTTTTGGCTCAAACTGTGGTGTGAGGTGCAACGTCTCAACCTTTTTTGGAAGATTTGTGTTTTTGATTGATCAATCAACAACAACTTAATAGTCTTGTAAAAAAATATTTATTTAGGATTTCTTAACTAAAATAACTTTTATAGTATCGATCATCATCCCACATTGTATCAGGTTCGGATTCCTCTTCCATCTTGATATCGATCACTGTGTCTTCTTTGTTTGGTATTGTCTTTTGGTTGTCATCATCAGTTTTGTTTTTGTCTGGAATTGTTTGAATAATAATGTTGGACAAAGTGTTTCGAGGATCTGGTATTATGTTGGATGCCAATGGTGATGATGATAGTGTTGATGAATGAGGAATTGTGAAGGTGTCTGGACAATCCAATGAAATCTGTGATACTTGTTGTGGAGGTATTTGATCAATTGGATTTGTTGTTGAGGTTGATGTTGGAGAATCTAATTGGTCATCAATGGGAATATCCAAAATGGCATCTTTGACGACATCATCATCACCAATGCAGAATAATGATCCAATGATTGAGGTGTCTCCCTTGAATGATGCCGACCTTGTTTGGGAAGGTTCAGGAAGAATTTGATGTTGGGTCAGGGACGGAGCAGGCATTTGATGTTGAGTTTGGGAAGGTAGGGGCATTTGATGTTGAATTTGGTAGACTGGTGGAGGCGGTTTGGAAGCACATATCTTTGGCATTGGCTTTGGCTTTGGGGTTGTCTTTGGAATTGATGCCATCTCCTTGGCAATACTATCTGCTATCTTGTCCAATGATGATGAGGGATCCGCCGTGTCTACGGCATCTTTGAAACTCTTCATATTGTGATTCAACACAAACTCAGGACTGCGAGTATCTCGTCTACGATAGAATAGTAGATAGGCATCTGATGTGACCACCTTGGCCACTTCAACTTGTTCAGAGTACTTGTCATTGAACTTGAACCACTTTGATTCCAACTCATTATATGCAAATGATGTATAATGACCTCCAAGTAGACCACCATGGTGATTGGACACCGCATAGAGGTCATATATTGGCTGAGCACCAGTTGCAGCCTGTGACTTATCCTGAGCATACTCTGTGAGATCCAGACCCTCCGTCGGGAAATCAATGTTACATGTCAATTTGTCAGAGATTCTACCTGCCTTTGAATCGAATCTCTTGAGTTGAATGATAACAATTGGTGGCACGGTCCACAGATCCAACTTCTTACTGTGATCAGTTACTGTCTTGCACTTGGCGCATGAACTTGGAAGAGTTTCCTCCTTTGTAAATTGTTTCAAACAATCATTCAAAGATATATTCTTCCTATCTCTTGTTATTAAACTCTGATGTTGTAGGTCAATATGTACTGATGCCTAATAATAATTGAATGAAAAAGTAGATATGAAGTATTAGTTAGTCCATGAAGTAGTGTTGGGTACTCAACAATTCGTGGAAATGAACTGTAGTGACGTCATACCTTCAGTTCGTCAACTTTGAAGTGTTTCAAAAAGTTATCACTTCCAATCTTCAATATCACTTGATGTCTTTCAATTTGAATATCCATGTCATAGAGTGATTTACCATTGGCATGAAGTTCTTCAAGTCGATCCAACTCCTTCATCATACTAAATAAAGTTACAATATAGTAAGTATTTGATTGATCAATTGAGATTGATTGATTGATGTGCGAGGAGTGACATACCCTTCAAGTCTTAGATTGATACATTGGTAGAGTGAGTTATCATCGCTGACATCTGGTGTGATTGATAGAACGAATTGGTATTGAGGTATATTGTCAACCTCCATCGTCACCAATACTCTATCCATCATAGGTAGTACTTGGAATCTAGTGTATTGAGTTGATGACATGTTAACAAAGTGAAAGAATAGGTACTAACTAATAATTATACTACGATTACTTACACTACTATTGCTTCATCCTTGCTAATTGATGACATTGATGCCTCAGGCAACCACTCTCGCTCTACTCTTGAGTTGCGATACATTGTGATGACCAAGTTTGAGGGATTGTCCTTGGTGATCTTGGTCAACATCTTGATAATGTCATTAATTGTGTGGTCATCATTCACCTCGAATGTCTCCAATGATGGTGACACATAGCTGTTGTAAGGAATGTAGAGAACCTTGATCAACTTGGTTGGCTGTCTTGGAATGGACAATGACAGATACATCATTGGATCGAATGTGATTGACACATCACGACATTTGGAACACACCAACTCAGACTTGGTCTGTGCCTGGAACCAATCCACAATGATCGAGTTGTTCCTGGCAAGATGTGATTGCCATTGATCCTTGGCTACAAGTTCAGCGGCACGCTTGTCCTCCTCAGATTTCTTCACGTACTCTGGTCGTTCCAATACCTTGTTTACATCTTCATGAAGACTATCCAACAAAGATGCCAACAACTCATGTGAATCATGCTGGTTATATCCACTGAACTGTTTCCAATAGTCACCAATTATTGATTTGAGTTCCCTTGGTGATACAGAGGTCTGATCTCCCTTCCATATCCTCCTGATCAACTTTGCATATTCCAAAGTTAACTTGCACTTGGTACCAAGTTCACTCACCTTATTCAAGTCCTTGATCAAAAGTTCATCACTCAACATATATCTAGTGAGAGGAGTAGTGTTGCTAAGGCACTATGATCATTGGTACAGTTAGTTACTTTCGATTAATCGATTGATTTGTCGATTTATTGAAGATAATACCTTACCTGTAAAGCAGAGTTCATGAAACATGTATTTCCAATGTTGTCAAGACCTGTTACACCTGGACGAGGTGTATCTCTTCCAGAGGAGGGCAACCAGCTGTTTGAGTAACTTGAGATGTTTGAAAAACTGGAGCTGTTTGAGAGATAGTAGGAGTCTCTATTGAAGCTGTTTCTATTTCTGTAGTTGTTGTATGAACTAGTGTCTGAGGGCCATCTTCCATCATAGTCCGACTCCTCAATAATTAACTATTTAGATTTTAAAAAAATATTAGAAAATGATAAAAAAAAAAAAGAACAAAACAATTACTTACCTCCTCGTTATTATCAATGGAACAATTTGCTATCTTTAAATATGTTACCAACTCCTTGGTACCTCCTCTAGTTTTCTTTAAAAGACGGCACCTGTTCTCGTTCAAATAGAGTTTTGTACAAACTCTCTATTTAAAGTAGGGAATTAATAAATTGAATTTGTTAATTTAAAATAAGATTAGTTATAATTATTATTCCATACCTTTAAGAGTTTTGCTATTGTATCAAACTGACTAACAGTGATAGTTAAATCTTGATAACTATAAGATATATGAATTATCTTTGGGAAGAGAAAGTCTATCATTATATAGCCACCTCTTCTGATGACCTTCCTCTCAATGATAGACTTGCAACCGAAGATCTGTTCAAAATATTCCCAAACATTCTCGGGAACACAAACAAAGTCAATGTCTTCTAGTTTGGTTGGCTTCATATCAATTCCATTTGGAAGAAGTAGGTCTTCATTGTGGATTGCACCAACATACTTGGGATTGGAAGCATAGCACCATTCTTTGAACCAATTTCTGTCCACTATGTACCAACTTTGTCCTGGGATCTTCTTTGAATTCCTAATCTCTCCAACCATAATTTGGACCGCTTCTTTATGTGTAAATCTATGTTTATATCCATACATGTCATTATAATGGTCACTAAATTCTTCTTCCTCCTCACCATCAACATCATCATATTCCTCATTATCCACTTGGTGAGAGGATCTAGATGAATGTTTATGCTTTCGATCTCGATCATCTTCATCATCACTCATTGACTCATTTGAACTGCTATCAGAGAGATCTGATATTGTGGTGACACGAGTAGGTATTAAATTACTCTTTGAGAATTGATCATCAGTCAAATGATTATCAAATGATTGTTTGTATGATCCAATTATATGAATATTTGAAAGATTGTTGTTGTAGCTATTCTTATTATTATTGCTGATGTTTATACTTTGTTGAATGTCCTTTGTTGGTATGGTTATTGGTTGTGATATATCATAAGGTGGTTTGGTACTATCCATACTAACTTCACCATCCTTATCAGTTTGTTTAATTTCTTCCTCTGTCATTTATTATGATTTGAACTTATAAATACTATAACAATAATAATGAAATGGATTTATATATTTCCAGAGTGTATTCAAGTCACAAACTTAATTTGACAAGTATAGATTGAGAAATCTATTAATTATTCATTAAATACATCTAATAAATTCCAATGACCATTTGTTCCAGCACAACACACTCTACCCGAATCTATACAGACTCATTCACTGGTGCACTCTTCATATATTGACACCAATCTAGATGAGTTTAGCTGGTCATCTGATTAACCACGCATACCACTGGACTTGCCAAGTACTTAGGTAAGTGATGGAAATAATATCGACATCATTCTTTAGTTGGCAAGGCTTGAATCATAACGTGACACAAACTTCCAGTAGGTTGTCATTTATTCCAACATCATTATCATCATCATCATCTCATCAACTGTTAGGAGTCACTTGAATTGAAATGGTTGACGAGGGGACACTGATGGCATGCCATTCGTTCAGATCTGACCCTTGGATATGCACCTCGGGTATAAATGTTGTACATTGTATATTATGTGCAAGATGTTTAGTTTGTTGTTGGAATGGAAAGTGCTTAGGCAATTGAGTTGAATGAATGAGTGAGTGAGAGTGATGGTGAGAGGTTGGAAGCTGAGTTGACAACACCAATGAAGTGAATGTGTGTGTATGTATGTTTGTAACGTGTATAAGTATGCTAAGACCATTGAAGAGTACCATCTACGATGGTATTGGTCCTGCCTCCAATCCATATGATTCCTTGTTTGTCATCGATCTGAACGACCAGTCTTGCATCGTGTCCAATCTCTCTTCCTTGTGATACGACGTAACCATGTGCCAGAGGTCCGTTTGGCTCTGCATGCGCAATGTATGCTCCGATCAGACCGTTGGCCGCACCAGACGCTGGGTCCTCCACGATTCCAACGCCGGCGGGCAGTGCACGTACCACAAGTTGATACTCTCCATTGCTGTCTTGTGCGCGCGCAAACACACAGATTCCCAAACAGTTGGTCTCCTTCGCCAGTGCCAGGATGGCCTTGTGATCGGGCTTCCACTGTCGCAGCTGCTGCTCACTCTCGCACTCGGCCAACCACCAGTGACGACCGCCCTCGACCAGCGCGGGCGGCAAGCGACCCAGACCAATACCGGCCAGCGAGGCGGCCAGCAGAGGGTGGGCGTCAAGTCCCGTGCGTATCACTTTGGCCTTGGGCGATTGCAACAACAACTGTCGCGTGCTGTTGTTGTGATCGGGGTCTAGTATGCGGATGGGCAGCACGCCTGCGCCACACTCCTGATGTATCTGGTTGTCTGCGTTTGGTGTCACCAGTTGACAATCGAGAGCGGCATGTGCGCTTCCAATGCTGGGATGTCCTGCGAATGGTATCTCCTTTGTGGGCGTGAAGATACGCACCTTATAAGATGCATTCTCTGCGGTAGGTGGCAAGAGGAATGTCGTCTCCACCAAGTTTGTCCACTTTGCAAACCTCTGCATCTGTTCATCAGTCCATCCCGTAGCGTCAGTCACGACACCAAGGTGATTACCTCCTCCCCTTGAATTACAAAACACGTCCAAATGTAAATAATGTACTTTGTTCAATGTCATCCTCTATCTCTATATCTCTATCTCTATCTCTATATGTATCTCTATCTCTATCTATATGTATATGTATGTTTGTTATCATGCAATACCATTGATGTTCGGAAGGACTCTTCGGGAAGCCTCAAAGGCCTTCCCCCAAAACGTGTCTAAATCTCAAAAAAGTACATACTTGGTAGATTGATTGATTTTATTCAACGTTTCGTGTGGGGGATTGATGGTGATGGAATGGATGGATGGTTGGATGCAATGGATAGACGCGACTAAATGACTACAACAATAACACGCTCACTTGAACTTCCTAGAGTTGTTGGAGTTCATAAAGTGTTTGTAAAGATGCATGAGCTTACGTTGTGACAGTGTCAGTGACGTGTCTGGCGTCATGCTCTTGACTCCATCCGGAGTGAGATAGATGCTGAATGGGAAAAAGTTGGTAGTCTTGCCATGCTCCTCCTTGAGCACCTTGACCAATGGAGTATCAATACACATAAAGATTCCAAGTGGAGTGTTTGGACAACGGTATGAATGCTAATTAATGGGATGAGAAAGGATGGTGTGAGTGAGCGAGTGAGCGATGAATGGGGACGTTGATGATGAACTTACAATATATGCACTGCCCTTGCAGTTATCGGTGGAACAGAAACCAAGTCCACAGAACATACAGACGGTCTTCTTGAGACTCTTGCAGTTGTCGCAGTGTCCATTCTCGAGTGAGTCGCGGAGGAAGTCAATGTACCTCTCTTGGAGCGAAATGAACTTGGGAAGAGTCTTGAATGAGGAGGGTGGCGGGAAGATACCAACAAACTTGGAGCCCTTGGGCGTGGTCTGCAGGGTGACGTAGTGATCGATCAATTGAGAGAAGTCCATGGTGGCCAAGAACTTGTCGATGGCGTTGACACCAAGGTAGTCGCGGATCTTGGTAAAGTCGGAGAAGTCCTCCAGAGAGATCTGGCTGGTGCTGTCAGGGATGTAGAACTCGCGGAACAAGTACATCTTCCTCAGGTATGGGTGGATCTGGTCGTTGAACTCCTCGATCTGCTCGGGCGACAGTGTAATGGTCTTGAGCTCGCCAAACATCTCCTTCAGACTCTTCTTGTTGAGAGTCTCTTTGGGATGTGTGCGCATAAAGTGCACTAGCATCATGGAGAATATGTAGTAGATGTAGCCGTTGGCAATGCAGTTGAATGGCTCGCAGTTGGAGAGGAACACCTGGTAGGTGGACGCGATGAATGGGTCCATCAGGAACACATAGTTGTTCTCCAGTGGCAGACGGTTCTCTTGAGTGGGCGGCACGTTGCACGCCATGATCACATGGAACAGCTTCTTGAGAGTGACCAGCTCCTTGTTGAACTCGACCTGCTTCATCAGGAAGTAGGGCTCGTTGCTGTACATTGAGGTCTTACGCGACTTGAGCTCCAGTGTCTCGATGTTCTGCAGTACAAACTTCCATAGGTAGCGCTCGATCACTGTGATGTTCTCCTTGTTGAACAGGAAGAAGTCGAAGCGACACAAGCTGGTGAAGAACAGCTTTCTGGCCTCGAGCGACTCGATCGTGTTGTCCACTGTCTGTGGGATGATGATGTTTGATGGCAGCGAGCACAGAGGGCATGCAAAGCCTTCCTCAAAGTTGGGGAACAGCTTGCGCAGACAGGTCTGATGGATGTTGTGCGCGCACGATGTGACGTAGGTGGATCCCGAGCGGTAAAAGAGGAAGCATGCAAACAGCGTTGGGTCGTCGTCCTTGCGTGGGAAGTATGGGAGAGAGCCAGGGATGATCTCGTTGAAGTAGTACTCATCGAGGAACTTGACATAGTCATCGGGCAACGACTCGTCGTTGAGGTAGCGCTCAACTTCGAGCTTGTTGTGCAGCTGGACGGTGGAGGTGATGTCAATGTATCCGATAGAGTATAAGATCTCCTGGGCCTTGCCAGTCTGACAAACAATACAGTTGTCGTCCTTGTGCTCTTGGTCGGCGTCGGCGTGAGCGTGGTCGTGCTCGTCCTCCTCGACGATCTCCTTGATCTTGCCGAGGTTGGGGTTGGGTGGCGGCAGGAGTGGTGAGTCTGTGAGTGGCGTCGAAGTCTTGTCGTCAAGCAGCTCTGCACCAGCGCTTGAGCTGGGTGGGGTTGAGGACAATGGGCTTGTGGCAAGGTTGCTACCGTTGTTGTTGTTGTCGTCTGAGCCATCCTTCTCCGAGTTGACCAACTCTGAGAGGAAGGACTGCTGCTGCTGCTTCATCCTCTCCGAGATCTTCTTGGCACGCTCCGAGATGGACTTCTTCTTGCTGAGCTCCTCGGCCGACTGGCCTTGGTTAAAGTCAATAAATCTGCCATCAAAGTAGGTCTTGAAGTGCGGGTCAAACTCCTGCAGGAAGGAGAAGACCGCGCGCAGATGTGTCTTCTTCTCGAGGTTGAGCGACTGCTTGGTCGTAATCCAGACGTTGCCCAGCAGGTCCAGCAGCGAGTATGGCTTCTTGTCGTTGGCAGAGACCTCCACGTTGAACGTGCGCAGCAGGTTCAGAATGGAGAAGGTGCGGTCAAACTTGACCTTGCTCTTGTCTTCGGCCTCAAAGTAGGTCTTGATCGACTCGTGGATGTAGTCGATGGTGGCAGCATCCATCGAGTCCTTGCGCTCGATGAACGACTTGATGCCCAGCGACATCATGTAGAGGAAGTCGTTGACGACAATATCGGCCTTCTTGAGGAGCAGACGGATGACGGGCTGCAGCTCAAAGGCGTCGTCGTAGCCAATGTACTCGTGCTCCAAGAAGTCCAGGAACACGGTAAATATCAGCTCGAACAGGGTCGGCTCGTCAAAGATGTCGTGCAGCTTGGCAAACTCGGGGCGCATCACCGTGAGCTTGGGCGCGGCGGGGAACTCGTCGGGTAGGCCCAAACGCTTCTGGTAGTCCGAGTAGTTGACCACAGTCTTGCTCTTCAAGAACGACTTGAACTTGAGCGAGAAGAAGGGATAGTAGAGATCGACGTCCTTCCAGTACTCATCCTTGAGCTCGCGTGCCTTGTCCTTCTTGACAGAGATCTGGTTGAGGATGGCTTCCATCCTCTCCTCTGACACATCCTTAAAGATGAACTCATAGTTCTTATACGACTCCAATGCAAAGTAGCCGGCAGCCACGATCTGGATCATGTGATGTCTAATCTCATCGTCCGTTGGGTTGACAGTCGCTCTCAACTGGAATGTCGATGTCAACAATGCGAACAAATCATTCAACGCTGATGTGGAGTCTGTAGTAATTGATTGATTGATTGAAAGTGAGTATGAGTGCATCGATCAATCTATCGCGATGGTAGTACTACATACTATAAATGTCCACAGAGGTGATGACGTTGAAGAAGGTGTGGAGGTAGTGCTTGGGACCAAGTGCCATCATGCCCATTTGGAGTGCAAAGAGATCGGTCATCATGGTGATGTCGGTGAAGAAGTCTGTGGACTTTTGCAACTTGCTCTGACTCTCCTTGGGATCGTACGATGGGTCATATGATATGTAGCACACTCTGAACAACAGGATTGAGTTGACCATGTTGACAACGCTCTCAATCTTCAAGTCCTTCAACTCAGTAGCATAGCCATAGTTGTACTGGAGCACAGCTGTGGCCAGCATTCTGTACAAGGGGAAGTGAACTGGGATCTCGCTATACTTGAACTTTTGGAAGAAGTCTTGATGTGGCAACAACAATCTTTGATTGATTGAGGATGTTAGGTAAGTGTGCCGAGTCTGCGGTGGCGGTGATACTGCCTACTTACTCATTTCTTGGATAGAGTGGAGGGTAGTAGAGGTTGTTGATAAAGGTGATGGCGTCGGTGATTAGACGTTGCGAGACCTTGGGGTCGTTGTCAAGGGTGGAGAGAAGGTTCTTGGTGGTCAGCATCAGCTTCTGCTCCAACAGCACGAGGAAACAGGTGGTCGTGATGGTTGGATCGACAAACTGTGGCGAGAAGAAGTTGTGTAGGCCAGTGGCAAACTCAAAGAACAAACGAATGATCTTGTCATCGTTCATAAAGTACTGTGCCACCTTCTTATTCAATATGAGCTTGGGGAATGTCTTGAAATCACTCTGCAACATCACCTCCCTATCGATCACTTTGTCAGTCTTGTAGAATGGCTCCAAGATTGGCATGTATGATTTCTGTTGTTCGCGCGAGGGTAAGGGTAAGGGTTAGCACATGCTTGGTCATATGATTGATTGATTTATGGATGGGGATACATACATGTGTTTGAAGAAGTAACTCCATGTAGTTACTGGAGGAGAAGCCAGTGGAGAATGGGACGAGGATGGAGTTGGTCTCGATGTAGAAGGAACCGATGAGCAACATGATCTCGGTGGAGTTGGGATCACGGGGCGTGAAGATGTCGATGTAGTTCTTGAGGTACTCCTCAAAGAAGATGATCTTGAACAGCTTGTGATTGTCGATCAAGAGGGTGAGCAGGTCGAGGAAGTAGTTGAGCAGGTGGAGACGACGGAAGAGGTAGAAGAGG
Organism: Acytostelium subglobosum LB1; assembly: GCF_000787575.1. Lineage (NCBI taxonomy): Eukaryota > Evosea > Eumycetozoa > Acytosteliales > Acytosteliaceae > Acytostelium > Acytostelium subglobosum. Next base: position 271,338 of record NW_012236525.1, on the reverse strand, counting down.
AAGTGGTGCGACTCGATTGAGTGATTCTCGTTGGTGGAGAAAGGCAGAGGCACGGCGTTGTTCAGGCTGAAGCTGTTGGGCTCGAGGGTGCGCGACGACACCTCCTCCGAGATGATGTGAATCAGGATGGAGGAGCGCGACGCCAGGAACGACAGCCACTCGATGATCACCTCAATGTTTGTCTTGTTGGCCTCAAAGTCCGAGGGCATTGTCGTCACACGCTGCAGATAGGCAAAGATGTGGCGGAAGAAGAGATGCAGGTCCTTGAGGACGGCAGGCTGCACCATCTTGCACTGTCTGATCTGGTTGGCTTCGTCCACATTCCTATGATCCAAACAGAATCCCGAAGGTCTGATCGACTCTGCATTGCCACAATCACAAACAGCAGAGTTACTCTCATATATTGTGAATTGATGGTTCAAGTCAATGTGAGGTCCATTGAAGAAGCATGTTGGGCCTGTTGTTGTTGTTGTTGCGCGTCATGTCAGTCAATAATTCAATCATTCAATCACACTTGTGTTCGATCAACCGTCTGCCTCTGCCATCCATGTCCTCCATGCCTGCCACGCCTCTCTCGCCTCGCCCTGCCTTGCCAGTGATGCTTACATATACAACTATTCTCATTGATTGTGCAAGTCTCGCAAGAGAAGAACCAAGCACTCTTTGTTCTGGTCTCATATTGACACTTGAGAGTGTCCTCTGAGGGATACTTGTCAAAGAAGCTCTCGACCTCCATAAAGCAACACTTTTTGAATAGAGACTCGAGTAGCTCATTGGTCACTGTCTTGTCCTTGAGTTCATCCAACACCAACTTGAATGAAGGTGGCTCCTTCACTGTATCCACCAAACCATGTGAGTCTTTCAATCCGTCATCGCCAGCATCCTTACTTGCGACTGATGGATTGTTTCCCATTGCTTTTCTTTGTTCTTTGTTTGTTTAAATAAGATACTATAAGTAGTATAGTATATATTTGTTTGATTGATAGTTATAATATATATTATACAAAATGGTTAAATTAATAAATGTTGGTTGTTGTTGATGATGTGGAAGTGTGTGAGTTAGGTCGCGACAAAGATATCTCTCACTCTAAAGGGTTGTGTTTTGGGTCCACCTTGAGGAAATACCTTTTTTATTAATTTTTGAGTTCTTTGAACATTTATCACACCAACCTCTTGCAGAAGTTCAACAATCTTCTTCCTACTTTCTCAATCCAATCTGTGATTATCCAATCAATCGATCAATCAATTACATAACATCATCATTATCTGTTGTTGGGTTTGGTTGATGGTCAGTAGATAAGTCTCGGACAAATTTGATAGTATCGTGTTGGATGGTACTCAAGTTCATATATTTGGTTGGTTGGAATATCAATCAATCAAAGATAGAGATATAATGATTGTTAATTGAGACATCAGACTAGAACAGTGTGTTGCCAATGACTGATTGTGTTGGTGGAATCGAAGACCGTGTGGTCAACCTTTGATGACTGTTCACCACCCACCCTTGTCATCATCAAGTTTTGAAAGAATGAATGAACATGTTTGTGAAGATCATAATCATAAGATTAGAAATCTCTCTGTCTGTTATTTATATAAATTACAAACAATGTCTTCGACAACAACAAAGAGAAAGGATAAGAAGAAGACTGATGCTACGACATCATCATCATCTTCGTCGACAACAGATACCAAACAAACATCAACATCATCAAAAGATAAGAATGCAAGCGATCATTCATTATCATCATCAACATCATCAACACCAACATCAATAACTGAATATTCATTGAGATACCCAATATTCTGTTGTGCCAGTGGCGGAAAGTCAAAGCTGTTGGCAGTGGGAGGTGGAGGTGGCGCATCTAAAACTGGCATACCAAACGGCGTGGCGCTGTTCAAGTGGAATGGCACAAAGTTCACGTTCCTGGCGGAGCACACAACAGCTGACTGCATAACTAATTTGGCGATGCATCCCACTGCCGACACGTTCGCCTACAGCATCGGCAACAAGTGCTACGTGGTCAACTTTAACGCCTCCAACAAGACATTCGTACACTTCAAGCAGTTCGAGTCGGTCAGTCGATTCCAGGCCGAGGTGGGCAGCCCAAACAGCAGCGACAGCGGCGAGGAGGAGATGACGCACAGCGACACCAGCAGCAAGAGCAGCGCACAGGTCAAGAACGTGCCACTAGAGCAGTACTGCTGCCGCTACAGTCCGGCCGGCGACCTGCTGGTCACATCCGGCTCGGACCGCTCCATCAAGGTCTGGGAGGTGCCCGCGTACACGCTGGCGCACGAGATCAACAACTGCCACACGGATGAAGTTACTTCGCTCGACGTCAACAACTCAAACACGTACATGGTCACCACGTCCAAGGACAAGACGTGCAAGGTCTGGAACCTGCTTTCGGGGCGCGTCGAGCAGGTGCTCCACTACGACATTGGCGGCCAGGAGCTGACGTTCCGCGGCTGTCGCTTCCTTGACGGCGGACTGAACCTGCTGACATGTATGTCGCGGCCCAAGTCGGGCAAGGTGGGCGGCTGCACCTACGTGGGCAAATGGAAGGTGGCCTCTGGCAAGCTGGAGGCCAGTCAACAGATTCACGGCAAGATGCACAACACATGTATGGAGCTCAGTGCCAATCAAAAGACACTCGCCGTTGGCACGGCCGACAGCAACGTCACTGCCATCAAAGTTGGGACACTGAGTCGTGTCGATCGTTGGGAGCCACACGACTTTGTCATCACTGGTGTAACATTCTCTCCCGACAACGAATCAGTCTGTTCAGTATCCGCCAACTATTCTCTAAAGTCTCACAAAGTGACACCCAGATTAATTGGTATGTTTGTTATCCTGGCCGGCCTTCCGGCAATCAATCAATCATCAAGACATGCATGACTAACGCCACCCCCTCACTGGCATCCCACTGTCTAGACATTAACTATAAGCAAATGATTGTAATGGCGATAATATTTATTGTAGTTGCCTTGATACTGCAATCAATCCTAGTTCCGTTATTAGGATCTAATGATCAACAACAACAACATACAACAACACATACAACAACACATACAGTATCAGAATCAACACATCCATCATCATCGGTACCTCATTCATCAAACTCTCAACCATCCAGTGTTTGATTGAACCGAATGACTATGCATGCTTGCTTGACTTATTGATCCATTGATGATTGATCATCCAACATATAGCCGACCGATAGTTAGACGCGAGCCACAACCTTATAAAGCACTTTAGACGACTCTGAGATACTTCCAATCATTCTGTCTCGGGTCATCTCGTCACCACATTGGGCATTCTCATTCATTCCAACCTGATCTGCAAATTTCACTTGAAATATCCTCCATCAAAATGGAGCTTGTGATTGAGTTGATTTGCAGCCCTTCCTCCCTTTGACCCCAATTAAACAAACAACAATCGATGAGGTCCCAACACCTCCAACAACACTTCAAACAACTTTATTCATTTCTCTTAATACTACTACTAATAACATTATACATATATATAAACGATAAACATATATGATGAGGATCATTACATTAGCCTCATTTGTTGTTGTCGTCTCATTGTTGTTGGCAACAACTATCAATGCCAACTCACAATTTGAAGAGAACCCCGATGACAAACGTAACATCTCACAGATAATAGTTGCACGTGGCTATGCTGAGGAGGACCATCATGTCGTCACTCCAGACGGATTCATCGTATGTCTCTCATTGACCATCTATCATCACCTGACACTCACTCCTCATTCAATCAATCAATCAATCAATCAGTTGTCTCTTCAAAGAATACCTGCATCTAGATACCAACCAAACCCAGCGCCATACGCTGCCAATGGCAAGCCAGCAGTTATATTACAGCATGGTGTAGAGGACATTGGCACCAGTTGGGTCATTCAAGAGAATGTCTATCAGAGCCTTGGCTTCATTCTGGCCGATGCCGGATTCGATGTCTGGATCAGCAATGTCAGAGGAACAACCTACAGTAACTCTCACATCAAGTATAATCCAACTCAGAAGGAGGTAAGATATTGATTGATTGGACATGGATCATGGACAAACTGGATCACTCACTCACTAAATCATTCATTTCAATCAATCAACATACTTAGTTCTGGGCATGGAGCTTTGATCAGATGGCAGAGTATGACTTGCCAACTGTTGTTGACTATGTGCTTGGCGTCACTGGACATGAGACAGTTGGATACGCTGGACATTCACAGGGCACTACAATGGGATTCATTGCATTCACCAACCCTGAGTTGGTGAAGAAGATTAACTTGTTCGTGGCGTTTGCTCCAGTGGTCCGCGTGACACACTGCACCAGCGAGCTGTTGGACGTCATGGCCGACTTGGACCTCGCCAACATTCTCGAGCTGTTGGGCGAGAAGGCTTTCTTGCCAGACACACCAACCATGCAAAAGTTGATGCCAGTGCTTTGTGGCGCCAGCCCCGACATGTGCCAGAACTTCCTCGGACTGATCATGGGCTTTGACCTGAGCAACATCAACAACACTCGTCTTCCCGTTATCATGGCACACGAGCCAGGCGGAACGTCCGTGCAGAACGTCGTTCACTGGTCGCAGTGCAAGAAGCATGGCTACAGGAAGTACAGCTACGGCCCACTGGGCAACCTTGAGAAGTACGGCCAGTTGGAGCCACCCTCGTACAACATCACCGAGTTCCTGGCACCAGTGATCATCTTTTACGGTGGCCACGATGATCTGGCCGACCTTACCGACGTCGAGTGGCTGATTCCACAGCTGGGCGACCATCTCCTGTACCAGAAGTTCATGCCATCCTACTCGCACATCGATTTCGTCTGGGGTGAGAACGCCTACCAGTGGATCTACAACGATGCCGTCAGCTTCCTCCAGAAGTATGCTCCAACGTCAACTTCTCAAACACATGTATCACTCTAAGCTTTAGATCAACTAGGATCATCCATCTTTAATGAATGAATAAATGATCAACATGCATCCAAGGGTTAGGGTAGGGTAAGGGTAGGGTAAGGGTTGGGGTTAGGGTAAGGGTTCAAAATGCTCTCTCTTTGTCAACCAAGTTGTGCTTCATTTGACAACATGTATTACAACAAGATAATAGTAATATCTGATATATAATGGATGCTGTTGAAAAGGTATTTAGTGATGTGATACTCCTCCGTAAGATCATCAGATATGCTTGGACTGGAAATGCATATATGCCTTTAAGGTATAGACTACAACTGTCATTGGTATCTCGTCAATTCTTCAAAGTGATGAGGGATAGCGCAGGATACATCGATACGGCCACATTCAAAATGATCAACCCAGATGACGAACAATCAGACAATATCTTCGATCATCTTGGCTCGCAACACTGCCTGCTCAAGACGATACGCCGTTTGATCACCAACAATAATATCCTCTTGCCATCGAGTAATATCCAATTAGAGGAGTCCAACCAAAGTCTGCTCTTTGGTCACGTCGAAGAGTTGGTAATTCATGAATCATTGTATGACTTCCAGTCCTTCCTCAAAAGCAATAATGGGAGATTGACATCCATTCATTTCAATAACTTTGTTGTTGAGGATGCCAAGAGCTTCTGGTCCAACGAAATCAAGCCGAACCTACAACTCGCTCAACGTCTTCAAACATTGTTGTTCGATTTCAACATGTATGATTCTGATGACCATGGGCAGCTACCGGTATACCTTGAAGCAGTTCAGCTGCCAAATGTTAGACGCATCCGGATAAGAGGTGATGCCAGCGACTTCACTTTTGCTGAAAGCCTTCTCAAACAACTTCACAGTCTTACATTGGGATGCAAGAGATCGTTCACTGCCCATCACATCCAAGATCCAGAGGCTTTCTTTGGTGCACTAAAAATGAATGATCAGTTGACAACACTCAAACTGCGTCTCAGCAACATGAGTGGATACAATGATTACAAGCCAGCATTCCTCGACTTTCTAAGATACAATCAATCATTGACATCTTTATCGGTTGGATTCATCCGTGATCGATCAATCGTTGAACTGATCTCGTCCAATCGTAACTTACAACAACTCAAGATACAAACGAATGAGACTGACATTGACTTTGGCTATATCAGGCGACTGACAATCTCATCCAGACGAGACAGCAACATCTATCACATGTTGTGCACGATGGTTGGCCAGACCACATGTGCGTTGACCTCACTGCATCTCAAGTTCTACCAATTCTACCACTCATCATGCTATACCATCATCAAGGCACTACCTACTCTCATCTCGGGAATGACCTCTCTTTGCCACCTGACCATTGAGATCTGCGGACATGTTCCGCCAACCTTGTGGATCAATGCAATGTGTGCCTGGGGAGGCTACAGCGGCAATCTGGAAACTCTCACACTCAAGAGTAATGCGCAACAATTTGGCGGAGGACTGTTCCGTCAGACACTACTTGTGCTCGAGAGTGGACTCAATTCCCTTACTGTCTTTGATAACGATGAACAGATCACCATGATCAAAGGGAAACATCAACGACTGGTACCTGAGGCAGAGTCCAGACATCCCATCGTGATCATAAAGTTTCATATTCTCAATCCTTTACTCTACGAGGATGATTATAAATTCGAAGATCAGGTACTTCTCTACAAGCTTCAAGACAAATCAATGGAATTCAACAATGTGACGCTATACTACCGTCTCGAAACTCCAAGGATGTCAAGATGTTCTTGCTCATGTGGTCATGATTATATTAAGGATAACATCGATGACCATTTGGACAATATAATACTATCAAGTATATATCCTCCAAGTTCATTTTATTATTCCTATAGAGACGAAGATGATTTCCAATCGATTGAGTCATATGGCTTTGAGGGCGTCAACTCAGAAGAGAGATTGGACAATATATATGATCAATGGTATGCCAAGACTAATAACAAAATAAGGTTGCCAATAGAATAAACTACAATTATCTTGAAATACAGTTAGGGCAAGGGTTTTTCAAGTGGGTGATGAACAACTCTTCAAAAATATCAATGGGATGTGACACTTCATCTTCCCAATTCATTCTAATTCAATCACTTACATGTAACATAAATCTCGAGATAAAGATAAATATAGATAGATAAGAAGAAGAAGATATATATATAATAATAGAATAAACAATGAAGCTACTAGGGTTGCTAAGAAATATACAATATATTCAACATTGTAGATCATGCACTACACCTATTGGTCGAAGTGCATTGTCATCATCATCATGGTCCACAACAACTAGTATCAAACAACTCAATCAATTATCATCATTATCATCATCATCATCATCATCAAACACATACATCAGATATTATACAAGTGCAACTACAATTGTAAACAGTAGTAGCAGTAGTAGTAATAATAACAATGTCACATCAACAACAAATAATAAATCATCAATATCAACATCATCACCAAGTCAACAACAACAACCTGATCAATCACAATCACAATCACAACCACAACAACAACAACAACAAACTACTAAACAACAAGGTGGCGCATGCTGGTGTATACTCAACTGTAAATTGCAATCAAAGAGAATACATGTGTCACAGATTAAGCCAGTGCCATACTTGGATGGAGAGAAGGGCTACGTGCTAGGCGAGTACAACACCAACTATGAGACTCCATTGAGTGTCTCGAGAAAGGCTGTCCTGCAGGAGATGATCAAGGAGAAGGAACAATCAGAGCAGGAAGAGCGCGAGCAAGAGGACGACGAGGAGAAGCAACATGAGGAGGAGAAGAAGCAGACCAAGCAACTGTTCAAGAGCGACGAAGAGCGCGAGGAGGAGTGTCGCAAGTACCCTGTGCTCAATGACACCACCACATCGATTGGACCACTCCACGTCCTATACAAGAACCAATGGATCATGACCGTTGTAGAGCGGACAGAGACTGAGAACAAGGACAACGAGCCATACTTTGTACTTAAGCTAAAGGTAAGTGGAGCACGTGATAGCGTGAACATTGGAGAATAACCAGCTAACCTTGTCTTCCCCCCTGTTACACAGACACCAATCAGACAAGCCAGCGATGTATCATTCAACATTGAGAGCCTGTCGTACTTCTCGTCGATTGAGAAGTTGTTGTCCTTCAGCAAGTCTGTGGAGTGCAGCGACAAGGAGTTCGAGAAGCTGTTCTTGACAAAGTCCGACTCGACCACCAAGAAGGAGACCAAGTGGCTGGTGGAGGCACGTCCCTTCCTGCGCGAGGCCCTTATGTCACTAAGCATCCAACTGCTGCCATCAATTGGCTTTGCCAACTGTAGCATCAACCTGCAACTAAAGAAGGAATCTTTAATCAAGTGCAAGCAGGACTCATCGCTCGAGTTCCCGCCCAACGTCTACCAGCTAGAGCTGGAGATTGACAGCACTGAGAGCATGTGGAAGAAGGATCCAGCAGCCATCGAAAAGATACTCTACCTCTACACAGTCATGTTTGATAGCATCGTCTCATTGGGACACACTGATGATGCGCCAATCGATCAGACCTATCTCTAAGTCGCGCAACATATCTCTCGTCGACGCCATGCCAAGCATTCAATCAAACCAATTAATCTATCATTCTATCATTCAATCAAACAGTCAGTGTACTACCATGGAGACATGGAGAGGAATATTGATGAACTGGATACAGCAATCACTTGCTGCCAGTTGTACGTGTATGTGTATATATGAACTAAATGTGTTGTCTAAGAGACTGGAGTTGCTTGGTTGGATAAACTCGTCGCTTCTCCCAGAGATCAAGCACACGATGTGCCATCTGTCGGTAATGGTCTGGTTCGTTGCTGAGTGATGAGAAGATGCTGGGTAGACAGGGCTCGATGAGCTCTGCCATGGGGTCCAGTCGATCGGTCTTCCTTCGTCGCAGAAGGCCAAAGTTCAATAGGTCATGGATCAAGTAGACTATACTGATCCTGTGATTGGAGTTGTTGATGATGTTGCTGCTGTAGCGTTCCAAAGATTGTATGTTTGATGCAATGAATGACATTATTGATTGTCCACATCTAAAGTGAAGTAATATCCAATCCTTCGCCTCCTGTTTGGTTGGCCATGGATGGTGTTAGAAGTTGGATTTGTTATCCGGACAGCCAACAAGATATGATATTTACAGCGATCGACTTATAGGTTGGCGCCAGGTGTTGAATGATATGGCTCAGATGCTCCCTCTCTTCTATACTAAGTTTGTCCAGTGGCGGAGGAGAGAGTGTTTTCCCTGTAGTCGACTGGATCGCATTGATTGATTGATTGAAGGGGGGAATGGGTCCCAGATTCGAAGGAAGGGTTAGTCTGTGAACTTTGATCAATCAATCAATCAATCAATCAACCAATCAACCATGGATGGAACATACGATTGTACTGTTGATGTCTGTGTTTGGATCAATATGTTCGATTGATGATGAGTTGATGGAGGTGATGACAGTGGAGGTTTGTGTTGGAGAGAGTGGCGCTGAGGGAGGAGGAGACAGCGGCAAAAGTGGAGGTTGAGTGTGTTTGGATGATATGGTGGTCTTGATGCTTGCCCAATTGGTCTTGATCTTGTTGCCCGCGAAAAGACTGCCATTGGTGAGCCTGATGGCATTCTCAGCGTCATCATGCTCTGTGTACTTGATGAATGCGCATCTGCCATCGACTCGTATCGACTCCACGGTGCCATGCTTTGAGAAGAACGTTCGCAGAGCATCCTCCTGTGTGTCCGAGGGCAGATTACCGACCCATAGCTTTGATACCTCTTGTGTGACAACAACAGAGGCTCCGGGTTGTTGTTGAGGGAGGGCCGTGGGGGGTGGGAGAGGTGCGGCGTAATATCCATGAGCATGAGGCAACATTGTGTAGTAGGAGGAGTCGACAGAGTTGAAGGATGTGGGCAGTGCAGACGGTGGAGGCGGCTGATAGGGGTAGTATGCTTGGGACATGTGGATGTGGTGGGGATGAGGCAGAGGCAGCGGTCCTTGCATCTGAAGCTGAAGCCCAGGCATCATCATCATTCTGTTGTATGTAGGAGCTGCTGCAGATGTTGTTGCTGCCGCTGCACTAACAAGTTGATGTTGGTTTTGATGGAGATGATGATGCTGATGATGATTCACACTGATGTTCACTGGTGATGCGGCATCATCGTAGTCCATTGCAATTGCTCGAGCTGCTCTTTGCACGCGTGACGTGACGTGAGATGAGGTATTTGTTAATCACCTTCAAATGCTCAGCACTGTATTGTCTGTCTGTATGTCTGTCGAGAGATTGAGTTAACTAACACAAAGAGAGTGATTATAATCTTATGACTATGTTTCAAGTCACAGGCGACCACGACTCAACAGATCAATTTGCCGAGAATTGTTGGTTCAAACTTGAGGGTGTCTTGGAGACCAAACCAAGGATTTTCCCATTCCTTGGAATTGTTGTTGTTGTTTGGTCAATCTGTCACACATTTCATATATTTATAAACTACTGATACTCAATGTCAAAGACAGTAACAGTAGTAGTGTATTTATCTATCTTTGAAATCTAGAAATAGTTATTATTATCACTGCCTGCTTAGCTTGGAACTATTAAGGGACCATGTTCATTAAAACTAAACTGTGGTCAATAACATTGAGTGATTGTTTGGTTGGTCCACAGCCCGGACCACCTCCCCCATCTAACTTATATCTTTTGGAATGTTAATGGGTAGTAGTCTAAAAGAGAGAGGTGAGTGTTGATTGATTGATTGTTTCTTTGTTTGAATTGAATGATCCAATTATTGTTCTCTTAATTGTTAATTAAAGTAGTGAGTGTGTGTGTGAATGATCTAAGTGTGAGTATTGATTCATCAATCACCTTGACCACCTCATCCATCTTTATTGCCATGATGACTAGCCTTGGCATCAAACACCTTGGTGCTACATCATTCCCCAAAGAAGCAATCAAGTTGCAAAAGCAACAACAACACCCACCTTTACCCTTTGATTTGAAGTGGTGATAATAAAGTTGTTATTGTGTTCCATTTACTTGTTGGTTGGATGATGGATAAGTGAACATGTTATAAAAGGATCAACCATTCAATCAATCATATATACAATCAATCAATCAATCAATCAAACAAACAATCTAATATAATATAATATAATATTTAAATAAGATGTCATCTATTAACTATATTGACTCACATTGTCATGTTTGGAAGGTGGAGAGAGGCGACTATGATTGGCTAAATGAGTCAATGACCTCACTCTATAAGGACTTCTCAATAGATGATTATAAGGAAGCCGCAACAAAGTTTGGTGTCACTGGTTGTGTGTTGGTACAGGCTGCACCGACAGTGGACGAGACATCCTATCTGTTGAACATCGCCATGCAGAGTGGAGGCTTTGTAAAGGGTGTGGTGGGCTGGTGCGACATGCTTGGCGGCGACACCACCATCACCAACTTGAAGCAAATGTACGACTCCACCTTCCTCAATGGCAAGCCACTTCTGGTGGGCATTCGTCCCATGCTGGAGAACATCTCGCAGGAGGACTGGATGCTGCAGAAGGAGTTGGCCCCAGTGATCAACTGGATGATCTCCAAGAACATCGTGTTTGAAGCACTGGTCCGTCCCGGCCATCTCAAGCATCTCAGGAAGTTCCTCATCCGCTACCCTCGTCTAAAGGTCGTCATTGACCATGCCGCCAAGCCATCGATCAATGGAGACAAGGCCGCATTCGACCAGTGGAAGGCCGACATTGAGTGGATCGCCAAGAACTCGCAGACCTCACTCGTCAAGATATCTGGATTCTACAATCAGGTGACGGTGGAGGCTGGCAAGGAGAAGGACATCACCGAGTACAACTCACGTGTTGCACCCTACGTTATGCATCTCGTGCGCTGGTTCACTCCCAAGCGTTTAATGTGGGGATCAGACTGGCCCGTCCATGACAACTACGAGGCCTGGTTCAAGTTCTGTCGTGACTGTTTCTCCACCCTCTCCAAGGAGCAACAGACCGACTTCTTCCAGGGAAATGCCACCCGTCTCTATGGCTTCTGAAGACCCTGTCGCCAACAACAACAACAACAAATCTGACATCAAGTAGTCGATCGCAATGCTCGCTCGCCTATCTATCTCCATCAATGATCAACTACCCTTTTTGTAAATAAACGTTATAGTAGTATCTACCAATGAGCCATGCCATGTCCACAACTTCATCTTCCTCTCATTGATCAAGAGTGACTGAATGAGTTCGAAATGATCGATCGATCGAATGTTTAATGAGGGTTGTTGTTGAGTGATCGTACATCATGCTATATATATTACAATGAGTCCATCAGAGTTGACATGTCCTTGAACTGCTGTGCAAAGTCCTGTTCATCATTGAATGAATGAATGAGTGAGTGAGCTTCATTCAGGTCGCGACATGAGATACATACTTGGAACTCTGGTACAGACAACTCGAATGAATGTGATGCCAATTGATTGTTGGTGTCCAATACCTTGACAAAGACTGAAATGAATGGAGTGTTCAGTTGCTCGCACTTGTTTGATGATACTGACACACCTAGCTTCCACTGGAAATCAACCAATCGTCCAACATTAAACAGCTACATTTGATACAAGTATGTTAATAACATACACATCTATCTATACCTGTCACAACTATATATAGTATACCTTGTCCATGATTGATTGTATCTGTATTTGTATAAAAATAAGCTGTTTGAAGTAATGTCAAGAATGAACCCATGTCCAACAACACTTTGGATTTTTCTTCCATCATTTCGAATCAATCAAATATCTCAAGTCAAAGAAAGAGAGAGATAGAGATACATACATCATGTCTTCAAGGAGAAGAAGTAGAAGTAGAAGTTCAAGTCGTGATAGGAATATAGACAGACGCGATAGATATAGAGATAGGAGTAGAAGTAGAAGTAGAAGTAGAAGTAATGGTCGCGATACTACTGTTCGTCGAAATGATAATAATGTAAACGATAGTAGGCGTGATCTATACAGGGATCGCAGTCCAAATCGTGATGCACACAAGAGCAGCAGGAGTAGAAGTAGGAGTAGAGACCGCCAGAGCTCAGTCACAAATACGAACACGAATGCGAACATTGACAAGGTCGATAGAAAGAGGAGTAGGAGCAGAAGTAAAGATAGAGATGGTGATAGGAAGAATGACAGAAAGAAGAGAGATCGTAGTAAGAGTAGAAGTAGGAGTAGGAGTACAAGTAGAGATCGTAGTAGTAAGAAGAAAAGGAGTAGTGATAAGAAGGACAAGAAAGACAAGAAGAAGGACAAGAAGAGGGACAAGAAGAGGGACAAGAAGGACAAAAAGAAGAAGAAGAAGGATAAGAAGGCTAAAGGTCCTGTGCAACTATCAAAAGTAACTATAGACATCCTGGATGATGATCACGTTACCTTGCCGATGACTAACCCCAAGCAACAACCCCGCATGGTACATGGATGGGCAATGATAATCGACGAACAATGCACATCCAATGACCTCATCACATCATTCAAAATACAATATACCAACACATCGTCCCTGTCCTCGATTGATKWTGATTGATTACTATATTCATAATGGTTAGTATATGAACTCAGATGGAAGTGATGGCAGCGACAGTGAGAGTAGCAGTAGTAGTAGCGAGGAGTCTAGTGATGACAGTAGTGAAGATGAAAAGTCAAGAAGGAGTGTCATCTCTGGACGCAAGATCAAACTAAAGATCAAGAAGACCAAAGATGACAAACAGAATGACAACAAGAGGAAGGATTTGTTAAAGTGGCTAAACTCATCATATGAATGAGTAGACAGCCAACCATCCAATCAGCCAGCCAGCACTCTCATTCAATTCATGTGGCAACAACAACAAGCAAGTAATAACAATAATGAAGGAAAGAAGTAAGGAAGGAAAGGTCTTCAGCCTTCAGAACAGGTATTATTATCATATTTGATTGGGCCAGTAACCTGACAGTTACCAAATAAAGTACTAGTATACTGCAAGCAGTCTGCAATGCATACTTTGATCTCTCATTATCCCATCCTGATTGTGTGTCTGTGTGTGTGTGTGGAGTAAGCGAAGGGGCACATCAACTTCCCAATTGCCAAGATCAACAACCCCCAACCGAATGATTGCTGGTTCCCAAGAGGTTTGGAAGTGTGTGTTGGATGTGTGGTAGCGGGGGATTTTATCACACTAACCCACACACACTTCTCCTGATGATCAATCAGAACAGTCGCCAACGACATTATCCTTCTCATCTGGAGGAGTAAGTTATGTTAATGTAAATGAATAATCATTCATTACAATCATTATAATCACAAGGATATATAGATATATACAAATATCAAACAAACAAACAAATAATAATAATGCAACAACACGAAGACTTGTTATTGAAACTTGTTAGGTTTGAGTCAAAGATAACTGGAAGACATGGTATTGGTGCATTGGTGGACAATGGTCGAGTACTTGTTGACTTGACCACAGACAACAGTCCAATCAAAAATGACATGCGATCAATATTGGCCAATGGCAAACAATCAATGAAGCAAGCTTGTGATGTAAGTTTGATTGATTGATTGATTGATCGTGGCAAGCTCACTCAATGACTAACTCATTCCAAATACAACAAGATCATTGCAACTGGAAAGGGTAGGATCAGTGTGGATGAGGTCAAGATACTGGCACCAATCATTGATCCGCCAAAGGTCATTGGCGTTGGATTGAATTATAAGGACCATGCATTGGAAGCCAAGATGGCAGCACCATCAGAACCAGTGATCTTTACAAAGTTCTCAAGCTCAATAGTTGGCCCCAATGCCAACATAATCAAACCAAAGACATCGGATGAGGTCGACTATGAGGTCGAGTTGGTCATCGTGATTGGTCGTGAGGGTCGTTCAATTCCAGAGTCGGAGGCGCTCGACTATGTGGCTGGCTATACTATTGGCAATGATGTGAGTGCTCGCGATTGGCAACTGCGCAAGCCAGGCTCACAATGGTCGCTGGGCAAATCATTCGACACGTTCAGTCCGATCGGTCCATCGATCGTCATCAACCCATCGTGGGCACACTTGGGCGATGTCCATACTGCACCAGTGCTCGATCCCAACAACCTTGGCATCAACCTAACACTCAATGGCAAGGTGATGCAGAACTCCAACACAAAGGAGTTCATATTCCCCGTGCAACAGGTCGTCTCATACCTCAGCCAAGTGTTCACACTGACACCTGGCGACATCATATTCACCGGCACACCAGCGGGCGTTGGCTTCACTCGCAGTCCACCCATATTCCTCCAGCCAGGCGACCACGTCACCTGTTCCATCGAACACCTCGGCTCGCTATCCAATAAAGTTGTCTAACTCGGGCTGATTGCCGCTGTATCATACATGTACATTTATATTATATATTATATATATTATTCGCTAATCAATCAATCAATCAATGATCCTTAGACCTGCTTCTGATCCAGCTTCTTGAGGATGGCGTGGAGGTATGGGTTGCCACCTAGCTCCTCAATCTGCTTGACGATCTTCTCTTGCAGCTGATCCATGTGTGCCTTGGTCGACTCCAAGGCACCACAGCTCTTGATATATTGAACGGCGTGTCTCTTGATGTCCACACTCTCTGTCTTTTGCTTCAATATCATCAACAGGCGTCTATCATCCGGATGCGAATGAATGGCCTTTATAATCGGGTATGAGAACTTGCCCTCAGTGATATCCTCACAGAAGCTCTTGTTCAGGTGATACTATGAGTGTCCATGGCGTGGCGTGGCATGGCAGGGGATGTTAGTACATGGTAGTGGACAGTGTCATGTGATTGATCAATGTGTGTACATACATCATCGGATACAATGTTGATGTAATCATCACGGATCTGATAGAATAGTCCCATGTCCTCGACCAAGCCAGAGTAATCAGTCTTGTTCTGGCTGAACAATTGAAGAAGACGCAGTCCAAGTCTGAATAGACCTCCAGTCTCTGATTGATTGAGTGAATGATCAGAGTTAGTTATATGATATGAGACATTTCCGCACACCTTGGACATAACATTGTACCCATACTCTCTTGAACCATTGCACTGTACTCTTCGATGGTTGGACATCTATTGGTATCACGCCACAGGATGTCGTAGCCCTGACCTCTATGCAGTCTGACCATCTCCTCAATAAAGATTGTGGTGGCTTGAGCATTGCCCAGATTGTTACATTCATTCATCACCAAGAAGTACACAGTATTGGCGCAGTTGATCGTCTGTGGCACACCATATATCTCATGAGCCACAGGCATACCTCTTCTAATCTTTGAGTTATCCTCTATATCATCAATCCTATTGTATATGTGTAAGTTAGTTTGATTCATTGATTGATTGATTGATTGGTTGACATACAATAAACTTGACATGTGTAGACCTTGGATGATGTCGGCCACCTTTTGAACGATCTTCTCGTCGACCTTTAGCCAATGATTGAAGGCTTCGATCAAGACCTTTCTGATACCCTTGCCCGGTGATTCGGAAATATACTTATATGGCTCCAACAACTCTTCATCCTTTGTACTCAATGGGAATGTAAACTGTCTCATCTTCACTTCACTTTACTTTAATTCTACTTTAACTTTAATATATCTTATCTCTTTTTGATCAATCAATTATATCAATCTTGTGTGAATGACTCTCTCTCCTTTATATCTATCTATTGTACAATACTACTAATTCTCTCTTTGAATGTTTGAGCAACTGATTCTCTAAAATGACTTCTCTTTCTCTCTCTTGAGTGCACTCATCAATGAATGAATGATTCAGATCTGAAGCGGAGAATGGTCGCGTGGTCTCAAGTTTGGTCATCATCTCATTGCAAAGAATTTAGTTCATCAACACTTTTTCAACGAAGACAATTGCATGATTGGGTCACGTGATTCACAAGCATAAGTATAACTACTATTGTACATGAATGAGAGAATGAATAATGATGATGGAGATAATACAGGTATTCGATCACAATCAATCGATCGATTGAATGAATGAACGAACGAACAATATACTAGTCTTATTGTAACCTTGTAAGAAGTAATACCAGAACAACAATACCGTGGAGTAGTTGCAAAGACTTGGTTTGGGCGATGATGGGAATCCGTATGTATCCCAGAAGGAATCAAAGAGATAGGAGAGATCATTCTTAATACCATCGGGATGAGAATAGCGGGATAGATATGTTTTGTATGAATTACACCACCAGGTCGAAGTAGGTAAGTAAGTAAGTGAGTGCCACTCCAATCACAAATGGGTCACTCAGTCAGTCAGATTCTTGTTGTTGACATTCGGAAAGACCGGCTGTCTCTTATGCACATTATTTTAACAACGAATGATGGATAGTCCGTTGATGTTTTGATGGGTGGGCCATGGAGGACTCAGATTTTAATTGAATTGGATACGGGGGGCTGAATGACCAACCCCCACCTTGTCTACAAGATAACCCATTTGGACCTGATGCCTTACTAATGTTATCGAATGATTGAATGAATCAATCTGTGTGTGTATGTATGTATGTATGTCATTCATTCATTCAATGTCTATCGGGCTTTGCTGATCCTCCTCCTCCTACTGGTCCGCTGTTTTTATTTTAATTTTATTGTCAGAGGGTAGCATGAGTGAGTGAGGTCCTTAGGGTTCAACGGAAAGGACCCTTGGTTGGTCCTCAACAACAATGCAAACAAACACACACATACACACACGTACTTAGTCAGTTGGGATAACCACACAAATAATAATCAAACTTGTTTGTCAAAACAGATACTAAGTCAGGCAAGGACCTAATAGCGAGTGCTAAAGATAGATAGATAGACAGACAACAGATAGATTGACATACATACAGGGATAGACAGTAGATAGATAGATAGATAGAGATATATATATATAGGACTCCGACAAAACATTGATCTAATCTCCGAAGATTTGAAAAGACCATGGCAGACACTCCAAAGAAGATCCTAAAGGTCTATGACCAGGGTGGTGCCTACAAGACAATGGTGGTCGAACCAAAGACTACCTCAGCAGAGGTCTGCGAGAAGCTTGGCAAGAAGCTATTCATGAAGAATGGTGTTGGCCTCTTCAATCTATTCGTATTTGAAGGTGGAGGTATGTCCTGTCAACCAATCACGGCGACACAAGTGATCAATCACTCATACTCACTCAATCAATCAATCAATCAATCAATCAATCAATCAATCAATCAATCAATCAATTGAACAATAGTACGCCAATCACTTAGGATGACAGACTTCCCTTATGAGACTATATTGAGACTGGAGAAGAGAGACTTTAAGTTCTACTTCTTGAATATTAATGGAGAGTTTATGAACTTTGATAATCAGACAGCTGGCTCATCGATGAATGTTGTCAACTCGGCACAGGGCGGCTCAATGAGCCAACAACAACGTGCAGCCGTCTCCAACACATCGGGCTCACCATCACTCACCAGTGCCTACCCGACCGCCTATGGCTCTGGTGCGCCAGGCTCACCGGCCATGGCGTCTCAGCAGGCACCAGTGTCGTCCGCCCCATCCGGCCCACGAGGCATGAAGGGCTACCTGCTCAGGAAGAAGGCTGGCAAGTTCTTCAAGGTGTGGGCCGTCACATCGGGCAATCACCTGATGTTCTACTCGTCCGAGGAGGACACCGAGCCACAGATCGAGCTGTTGATGGAGAATGCCGTCATCGACCTCAAGGCCAGCGAGCAAGGCCCCTACATCCTCATCACGCTCTCCAATTCAGAGCGCCACACACTCATGTCAGAGAATCAGAGCGAGTTGCAGTCGTGGGCCACAGAGCTGGCCGCCACCACCGCCTATACGGGCGGCAACTCAACATCGCGCGGCCACGCCCCATCACAAATGTCCTTTGTGCCTTCGTCCAAGGACCTGACCACCAAGCTGGCGGCCAAGGTAGAGAACCCAGAGACATTGTCCGCGACATTGGTGCGCTGGACAGAGTATGTTGTGGGTCGTCGCTCCGGTCTGCAACACAGCAGAAACATCGCTGCCTGCTACAATGATGGCAGCGTCCTGGTCAATGTGATCGACGCATTGTTTGACCGCCAGGTCAGATATCGCAAGGGCAAGACAGTGTACGACAGTCAAAGCAATGTGGAGGCGGTGCTCGAGGGCCTCAAGTCACTGGGATGTGACTATGGCAAGATCCTGCCCAACGACATTATAGAGTGTAAGGTGCCAAGGACCGTCACAAGACTGCTCTGGTCCATCTTTGTGGCCTTTGTCACCAATGGTGAGAAGGAGTACGTCCTCAAGGACAAGCTTGTTGGATGGTGCGGTCGCAAGGTTCAAGAGGTCAACAGATCAGTCATCGTCGATGGACCATCCGCACTATTCAATCCCCTGGCATTTGCCTACCTCATCTCACGTTACCAATCACACCTTATCAATGTAGATTCACTCGCCAGTGTATGTATCATCACTCCAATCACTCAATCACTCCAATCAATCACTCACTCATTCAATCATAACAACAACAGAGATCAAGAATTGAACAAGCACAGACTATATTGGACATTGCACATACACACCTTGGTATTCCAAAGATATTGGACGCCAACTGCTGGCAGGAGGACGTGGCCGACGACAAGTCGTTCATGGTCTACCTCTCATTCTTTTATTTCAAGTTGTCTGGCGAGGCAGAGGACAGGAATAGACTGCTGTCAGCATGCGCGATGGATAAGCCCGCCATGGAGCCAACAGAGATCACCACCAACACCAGACCATTGCCAAGCGCACCAGGTGCCCCAAGCGCCAAGTCATTCGCACCCAAGCCCTCTGCTGGTGGCGTGAAACCTGCGCCTGGACCTGGCAGGCCAATGGCTGCTGCACCAAACGGTGCCGTGTCAAGACCACCTGCGCCAGACCCCAGCGCAGCCAACTCCAGACCACCTGCACTTGGCGCACCAATTAGCAAGCCAGCTGGCAAGCCAATGGCCAAGCCTCTTGCCAAACCAATGGCCAAGCCAATGGCTAAGCCTGGTGCCAAGCCAGTGCCCGCTGCACGCGCACCAATGGACGACCCAGAGAAGGCTGCAAAGGAGAGAGCAAGAAAGGAGGCTGAGGAGAAGGCCGAGCGATTGGCCCATCAGCTGGAGCTTGAGATGTTGGAGAATGAGCGCGAGGACTTTGACTTTTTGGAGGAGGAAGAGAGGAGAAAGAAGGAGGATCGCGACGAGATGGCACAGCTTATGGAGCTGGAGCGTATGCAACGCGAAGAGTTTGAGAGAGAAGAGGCCGCCAAGAGGCAGGCACAGGAGCAACGACAGAGACAGCAGCAGCAACAACAACAACAGCCAAAGCAACCACAGATGAAGCAACAACCTAGACAACTGCCACAGCAGCCACAACAATCAAGACCGAAACAAGCAGCGCCATCTCAACCAATCGTCAAGTCGACGTCCATCGACGATCTGGAGGACGAGCTGGACATGATCATGAGGAAGGAGCAAGAGGAGAACCAGAGGTTCATGGAGATGATGGGCATGGTTACGCCATCCACATCAACATCATCCTCATCGATGTATGATTCGCCACCACCCTTGGGTTCGGCGCCATCATCCAACTCTTACTCCAACTCCAACTCCAATGCCAACTCATACAAGCCCACGCCAGCGCCAGCGGCTGCACCACCAAAGAGGGTTCTCAATGAGCGTGACTCGATTATGTCTGTGTTTGACAAGCTGGATGAGGAGCTCTCATTCATTCATCACACTCCATCAGCCAAGGCACAGCAGCAGCAGCCACAGTACGACCCATATGGCTTCGCCCAGCAATCCGGCGGCTCGCAGCCATCCAGCAAACCAACCAGTCCCCGCCCATCCGAGCACAGCATCATGCAAAAGGCCTCCTCAATATCTATACCTGCGCCACCACCTGCCCCCGAGCCCGAGCGCGTGCCATCACCACCTCCACAGCAACAAACACCACAACCTCAGGCGCCACCACCTCAACAAACACCACAACCTACACCAGAGAGCAGAGGCAAGGTTGTCGTGCGTATATGTCTGGAAGGCTTTGGAGATGTGCTGTTCTGTTCGTTCGCCATTGGCTATGACACGCTCTGTGGCAACGTGCGCCAGATGGTGCTCAAGAAGATGAAGGTGGCCAAGGAGTTTGAACAAGAGTACAGTCTGTACATTGTGCGCGATGGTCTGGAGCGAGTTCTGGACGACGACGAGGTGCTGCTAGAGGCCGAGGACAAGATCGACCGATTCGTCTTCAAGGTGTCCGACAACTTTGATCGCAAGTCAATGCTGTCCTCTCACAGAGGATAAACATAATCACCTCACTTCACATCACTTCACTCAATCAACCTCAATCAATCAATAATTAGACCTGCAGAAGTGGTGATGGCAATAGCCGCAGCCAAAGGGTACTTCGGCACACATAAGGAGATGGGTAAACCAGATCAAGCATCCGCCATCACCGGTCATTAATAATATTCATCGCACCAACATCCTCCTCCTCCTCTCATTATATCCACCACCAACCAACCAAGTAGTACTACTAGCCAAGCCAACATATCACCTCACCTAATAAAGTGTATAATATATGTGTCACAAGTGACCAAGTATATCTCATCGTCTTTGATACAAGTTCCAATCATTCATTGTCCTCCATCATTCAGGAAGTGTGAGTGGCGATCGAGGAAATTAGACAAAGACAAAGTATTGGGAGAAGTTATGTTTGAATTATTTGTTTGTTTATTGTTTAATTGTATATACATTATGATGATTGGTTGTTATAATCTTACCTACAAGTTGAGTAATAAGGATGGGTTAGAACATGCTTTGTCAAAGATATCGAAGTTGATGTTGTTGATGGTTCGTTTGTTTGTTTGTTTTGTTGATTGACTGTTATAATAAGATCAGAGACAATAAATGGTATCAGAACAACATAGCATTCCAATAAGTACATTAGGCCATGAAGTATGTCATACGCAAATTACTTCATCATCCAAATTATAACAATCAATCATATATGTATAATATAACAAACATCCAAGATGTAATGTGATGGAATGGCTTGCTTACCTTTTATAAACTCAATCAACAAAGACAGGACTTCAAACTTTGGACCAACATCATCAAACGTTCATTATATAACTGTATAATATTGAGGGAAAGAATAGAAAGGTTAGTATTGATTGATAACAATGTATTGTTAACAAGGATGAATAGAGTGATAAGTTGTTGATTGTGTAGTTATAATATCAGGAATTGTTTTAGGTAGCGGTGTTTTATCGTCACAATTAGATACACATGGGAACCATATGTAAGACATATCGGACAAATGCCTGTTTTTCATCATAGAAAGAAAGTGTTTGTTGTTGAAGTTGTGATGGTTGATGTCGTGATGGATGATATAAAAAAGTGTATACAGATACATACATGAAAGAGAGATGATTGAATGAAACAAATGAAGAGAGCAACGTCAACATGATCTGGTTGTTGGTGGTCATTCATTCGTTCCTAGTGAACTCACTTGCTAAAAAAACATTTGATTTTTATTTATTTATAAACAAGTTTGAATTGTGAGAATTACATAAGTTTTACACACCTTTGCGAACTTGAAACATACAACATGCGTGTTTGTTTGTCTTAACATCATTCACTCTCTCAATCTATTGCATCTTCACACATACACACACAATAACATTATATTATATTACAGATACTCAGACAATCAGTCATTCATTCATAATATAACAAAACAAACATTGTACAAAAAAATATATTATAAACAAAATATACAAATACATAAATACAGATATACAGTTACAAATACAGATACACAGATACATACTTAAAGAAGATGTCTTATAAACAACAACGCGGTGGAAGAAGAGGTGGCGGATATGGAGGAGGCGGTGGCGGTGCAGGTACAGGCCATTCAAGACAGGTTTTGGTTGGCGGAGGAAGAGGTGGCGGCGGTGGTACCAGACAACCTCGTACACAGGGCAGAGCGTTCCAGGTCGCTCGTCTAGAAGACGTTGGCCCAAAGGTTGTAATAGAAGGACTACCAGCAACAGTCGACCCTAAAGATGTCATGGACTACCTCCGCAGCAGGACAGTTAAACCAGGCATGGTATTCAAAGGTGTAAGTAGTACATTGAATGAATGTGATTGAATGAGTGAATGAATGAGTGACTAACATTAACATTAACAACAACAAACACACAGCATGAGTTTAGAAATAGAAAGCTTTACCTGACTTTGGAAAAGAATGATGATGCACAGACATTGGCCAACCTGTCAAACTTTAGATATGGCGGCGATCAAGTAAGTTTATACACTCAATCAATCAATCAATCAATCATATGGTCATTATCGAACTAACATAACATACTTCAAGGTAACAATCGCAAGAGAGACACAAGCACCAATTGGAGGAAGAGTTGAACGACGTCAAACCCAAGATATAAAGGGTGGTGGCAAAGGTATAAAGCCCGGTACCAACCAGTATCAGTATGTGCAAAAATTCGAGCAGCACCTCCAGAAGGAGTACAAGGACGATAGTCCTCTCCTCAATCTCTCTTATCTCTCCGCCACGCTCTCCATCAACTTCAACGAGTCTGCCACATTGCGACCACTCTACAAGTTGATCTCTGAGAAGTGCCCAAAGGTATATAGACTCACAACAACATAATCAATCGACTACCTCGGTCTGTCATTCAATCATGGCATCAAAAGATCGATCGTTCGATTGTAAACACACACCCATCTCTCTGGTTGGTTTACGCACGCTCTCATCATCGTGAGGCGTGAGCGAGCCCGACGACCGTCATGCATGACACAATTGTTTAGTCAGTCGTGCGTAGACGAGATTGACGAGGAGACACTGCGCGCCGGGCCCCGGCGGCCAGCCCAGTTCTCACTCGTGTCAGGGAACGGAACCGAAAGAGGGTGTGATTGGACCCCGCAAGGCTATTGCATAACCTGAATGTAGAAGTGAATACCCAAGACCCAGACCAACAACAACAACTACCTACCTACTTGACAACATGACTACCTTCAACGTCTAGTTGACGACTATGACAAACACATGACACAACATAACATTGACTTACAACAACACCCAACCAATCAATCAACTACCTCCAACGCGTCAACTAAGACACCAGCCAACAACAACAACAACATCAACTACAAATACCAACACAACTTTACAAATGGGTAACAAACAACTGCGCGGTTATCTCTCTTCTTGTTGGAAGAAACATCACTTCATCAAGTCTTTCAAATGGCGATTCGAATCCAATCCACTTGGCGGTCCTCACAACCAACGACGACGACAACAACACAACACTCATCATCCATCAATTCCATTCATCGACACTCAGCTCAATTGACTCACACAAATGCTCCCTTCCCTCTCTCTCTCACCATCTTCTCCTTGTTCATTGTTATGTTTGTTTGTCACTTACTACTAACCCTCGTCCTTGCTCCTTCCTTACTTCCATCACTTAGGCCACAACAGTATCATTCTCACACAACAATATAACATCACTGGCACCATTCAACTTGATGACCAGATTCAAGTTGGAAAACCTGATCAACTACAATTTCGACTCGAACAGGATCGATGACTTTGGTCAACTGGACCATCTCTCTGACCTCCCACTACGTGAGCTCGTTCTCACCAACAACCCAATATCAAGCAAGCCAAACTACAGAATGTAAGTCATCAATCAATCATACATAGTTCAGTTCAAACAACATACTGACTTATATCAATCAAACAGGGAGGTTGCCAAGCGATTCCCCGATCTACAATTCCTGGATGGTGTCGCCTTCACACCGGCTGACTTCCCTCCCAGCCC
This sequence comes from Acytostelium subglobosum LB1, assembly GCF_000787575.1. Taxonomy (NCBI): domain Eukaryota; phylum Evosea; class Eumycetozoa; order Acytosteliales; family Acytosteliaceae; genus Acytostelium; species Acytostelium subglobosum. Next base: position 246,471 of record NW_012236525.1, on the reverse strand, counting down.
CATCCCGCCCTTGAGGCCAAGCTACAGCGACACTATTGAGAGACAACAGTTTGCCTATAGGTTCCTCGAAAAGTATGTACGACCGACTCCATTGACTGGCCGACTGATAACTAACATATTCCTCATTACTCTTCAGATACTTTACAACATTCGACAAGGATCGCATCAACATTGTGAAGGCATACACTGAGGACTCTGTCTTCTCGATGACCTTCACAGCATCCGACGTCCGAGGAGCATCCAAGAACTATCAGAGGCACAACAGAAACCTCCTCAAAAGCTTAAACCTGGGTATGTCAAGCTCAAACTCTAACTCAAACCCAACCTTATGGACAACTGACTAACCAATAACATATTATAGAGAAAAGGACCGACCTACTCTTTGTTGGAATCGAGAGGATATACAATTTCTTCAAGATCTTCCCACAGACATCGCACAACTTGACTACGCCAGTTGTCGATATATTCTTGGTGCCAAAGCTTACACCAGAGTCAACTGATGTATGTTATCTATCTCACTTACTCATTCACTCATTGCCATGGTACTAACAAACAAACAAATCTATCCAATACTAGGCACTCTACGTTATCACACATGGATTCTTCACAGAGACATCCTTCTGCACCAAGCGATCATTCGATCACACTTTTGTGTTGGTACCATCGGCACCAAACTCGGAAGCTGCCAAACAAGGCTGGGAGGCGGTCATCTTGAATGAACAACTCCACATCAGACCTTATGTCAGATTCCCCAGACTTGAGCCGCTAGAAGCCGCTCCTGTCAGCGTCCCAACGCCAGTCGCAGCAGCGACTCCCGACCAAGACCAACTCATCAAGCAATTCGTCTCTATGACTTCGCTCAAGGATGAATTTGCTCTTGAGTGTCTGGTCCACAGTGGATGGGATATCAACAATGCAATGAGCACTCTTCAAGCTCTTAAGGTATGTTTTAATGGCCATTGATTGGCATGTCTATAGTCCACCAAACACAATACTAACCAAGTACATTAACATCAACTTACAGAGCCAAAACAAGATTCCAGCTCACTACTTCAAGTAATACAATAATAAATCAAGTCAGTTAGGTCTTTCTTCATATATATAATTTCATTTCCATGTCCATTCCATTGCATTCATCAATTATTTGATTGATTGAAGTATTTAATTATTTATTTATTTACATGTTTAATATATTGTAATAATTATTGGCATTACATTGATTCGAGTTTGTTTGATTTAGTTTGGGTGTTCAGTTACTAGTTGGGACTGTACATCTTCTTCATCTTGATCACCATGCCCAAGTTCCTGCAGAACTTCTTGTGATTGGACCAGTGGGCGTATTTACAATCAGAAGAGCAGTACTCCTCTTTACCACAACGGTCACAATGTCTGACAGTGTCAACTGATATATGTTTCTTGCAGCTGGCACATTGTTTCTCATTACACTTGCTTTGGATTTGTAGCAGATTCAGAGGAGTTTGTAACTGGAAATGTATTAAATAAATATTAGTATTACTATTAATTGATTTTATGGAGTTATATTGAGTACTTACATCATGGTCAAGGTTTAGGGTATATTCAAAGTTGGCTGATTGTGATCTATGTGGTTCCAGGTTCTGGGAACTGGAAAGACTTGGGGATTCAATTGACCCGATTAGACTTCTTGGAGAAATTGGCAAACGATCCATAATAGGTGGCATTGTTATTATTGTAGTTGTATTTGTTTAAAAGGAATAGAAAGTATATATATACTTTAAGTTGTTGCTGGAATAATTATAACACCGAGTGTATTTGTATATGTTTTAGAGGTAATGAGCTGAGATCACTTTTAAGTTGGTATGTGAGCTCTGGCGGATTGGAGTTATAAGAGTATCAAGACGCCGAACTTTGAGCCGAGATACTTTATAATATTGGATGATGAGTAGTAGGTAAGGTACTTTCACAAAGAGTATGGATAAACAGGGGATAGGTGTATAATACAACAAGAGATTAACAGCAATCAATCCGAGACCTTTCCAATGCCAAGAAGTTGATTCAAGCAACGACGTGTGATGATGATGATTGTTGAATGGACGGATGATTGGATGATAGATAGGATGAATAGATGATAGGGTGATTGATTAGATTTGATGGTGAGGACAGAAGTCTGGATGGAGAGTTGTTTGAGACGAATGGACTGTCGACTCAACTCTGGTGATGAAATAGCTGCTGGATTGTTGGGTCATGGGCATTGACAAGACAGACAGTTGTATACTATACCTGCTTGTTTTAAGTTGGCATGGATAAAGTTCTATTTATGACCACTGATCATATGACCCAGCGTCCAATCATCTGTTACACTTGCTTACTGACTGTGTCTACGTATATCTATCTCTATAATCATGATTGTGTGAGTTGGTGTGATCGTGGGACATGAGGATACGAGAGGAGAATCCACTCGCATATGGACATCACCTCACACTCCTCGTCCTTCTTCCTCATCCACCACTCGCCTGTCAAGTCAAGTAAGTCTGTGGATGGTGGTGAGTTGTTCTATGTCTTTATGATCAAAGGTGTCAATCAGCTGATCGTGTTAGTTTGTGTGGGAGGGTTGATGGTGTGAGAGTGAGTGTCAGTGATGAGTGTGTGTTGTAGTCTGACTTAGATATATCTATCCACTTCCTCCACTTCCTATGTATGCTACTGCTGATTGAATTACCATCGATCAGAACTATCAATGTCAATATAGTCCGGACATTAAAACATTGGGCAATCATTTCATACCTGACCGACAGTCGAACTTGTCATTCATTGCATTTGAGTAGACGCATCTGATCAGCAATGATAGGACGATCGACTAGCCATGAAAGACAACAATCACATCACATATTTCTATTGATAGTAGTAGTGGAACAACAATAATAATTATTAAAGTGAGTTACAGGGTGACATCTCCTAAATCCATTCATTCAACAAAGTCATGATGATCAAGTTTACAATGATACTGATTGTTAGTGACAACAACAGTCGACACACTGCCGATTGCTCTTGACTGGTGATTGATTGATAGATTAGGGCTTTACAATGGATGGGTTTATTTGGCATTGGCATTGGCGTTGGATAGCTTCTCGTAACAAACAAAGCATACTCTTGCTGGCTTGAAGTCTGTCACTGGCAGCTTAAACTTCTTCTCTGAGCACTTTCCACACACTAGTTCTCCACAGCTACGACAATGATGCTGATCGATCGGTTAAGTGATTGGGAAGGGGGAGAGATAGGGAATGGATGATATTAGTTCATGGACAGTGATATATACTTATTGTTATGGACAACAGCCAATCAATACTTACCCTTCTATTCATAAAGGTAAACTGCTCACCACAATATGGACAATTGGTGGTTGTCTCGTCCGGTACCCAGACTGGCGCCTCTGCTCGTGAGATCGAATCGGATTTGAGTGTCTGCTTCTTGGTCTGCAGCGCGGCGATCGTCTCCATCAACAACACCATCCACTGCATCTTTCCTTCGGGTGTGTCGGCAAAGACGACGAACGACTTCTTGTTGCTGCATATCTGGAAGGCGTTGGTGATCACGTCGCCATTGAGCGAGATAGCACGACTGCCTCCACTGTCTCCGTCTGGAATATCTTCAATCCTACAGTGTTCCAACATGATCTTCTCGTGTAGCAACAGCTTGGGTGGGATTGATGAGCCATATATCAGCATGTCTGAGAACAAGAACACCAGTCTCTTCTTGCATGCCTTCCTGCACACCTTAGTCAGCACGCCTTCAAAGACGAATGATCTATGTGGCGCCACAATCTAGACATTTGATTGATTGGTTAGTTAGTTCCTTGTTGTTGGAAACGCCACGTGAAGTTAAACAAAAACATACATCTGCATCACCAACAAACATCCTCTGGATCTCCAGGACCTTGGCACGATTCTCACTACGCTTGATGGCTTCGTTGGCCTCGGATGTCACCTTCTTCATCTCTTGAAGCGCTTTGGAGAGGTCGGCATAATCTGGATGCGATGGATCGGTGTGCTTTAGCAGTTCGTCCAGGAGCATGTGATATCTTGTAATACGCTGGACTGGTTGAATCAGGTATGACCTGAGATCCAGCTTCTTAGTTCTTGGGTCGCTGGTACATCTCTGGATGAACAGTACAAAGTTGGAGTTCTTCTCGCACTCAGTCACTACATTCATAACATTATCATATCCAACTGTATAGTTTGTGTACATCTTTAGGAAGGGGATCTGTGATTGATTGATTGAGTGAGTGGATGGTTCGTGTGTTGTGGGCTCCAACATCACCAACTTACCAGGGTCTTAAATACATCACCAATGCGCTGTGTGGTGGACCAGGCAAGGAGCCTCTCCTCTAGTCGCATGAGTAGCTCGATGGACACTTGGAGGATGTCCGAGAGGTTGGAGCAAAGGACAGAGGCGTTCTCCTTGGAGATGCCACCCTCGCCCGCTTTGAGCGGCTCGATGAACACCTCGACGAGGATACGCATGTTGTCACAGTAGGTTCGCTCTGTCGTGAGGATCTCCTTGGCCTTGAGATCGCGCATGGAGGAGAACGCTGCCAAATGATCGAGTGATGGATGTGCAAACTCGCTGGCTACCGACTCGTTGGGGATCAGTGTGACTGTGACGCTCTCTCGTGGCTCTGTTGCCGTCTGTGATAGACCATTCGCCAGGTTGCCCTGCGATGATGATGGGGTCAACTGTTGAGGTTGTGGTGGCAATGGTTGCTGTTGCTGCTGTGGCTGTGGAGTGGACAGCTGCAGACTGGACTGACTCTGTTTGGGCAATTGTCGCGAGATTGTGCCACGCTCACCTGCGGGCAGCTTGGGCAGGGGCGGGAGGGGATGTGGCGCCGACTTGAGGTTGTTTCGCATCTTCTCCACGCTTGACTCTGTGCCCGTCGCCGCTCCAGCGGGTGAGCTGGTCAATGATGGTGATGCTATAGGTGAGGCCGTTGAAGGCGATGGTGTAGTGGTGGTGGTGGTTGGTGCGCCTGGTGGTGGCAGGTTGGGCAATGGCTTGCGCATGGTCGAGCTCTTGGCCACGGTGGGCATTGGTGTAGCCTCTGTGACAGCAGCAGGCTTGAGCGTGGATGACCTGGTGACATTTGGTCGTGGTGGGAGGTTGTTCAATAGATCATTGGCTGAGTGTGCCTTGATTGGTTGTCTTACTGCGTTGTTGTTGGCAATTGGTGATGTTGGTGCATTGCCATTGTTATTATTGTTGCTGTTGTTGTTATTGATATTGCGTGGAGGTATTACAGGATGTGGAAGTGGTGCTGCAGCGGCAGAGTGTAACTCTGGCGACAGTGTATCAGGTGATCTATTGGCGTTAAGAAATGATGATGATGATGATGTGTGTGTTCCATGATGACTGCCTTGCGATCCAATGTCGGGTGATCTAGGTGGCAGGGGTCGACCTGTTCCATTAGTTGTTGTAGTTGTTGGAGCATGATGATTGTTTGTCGCATGAGATGTAGGGGTTGTAGTAGTTGTAGTAGTTGTTGTTGTTGTAGTTGTTGGAGCTGATGGTGATGGAGGTCTTGGAGCTGGACTTGCTGGTGCAGTCGGAGCTGAAATTGATGGTGGTGGAGGAAGTGATCTACCTGTTTGACTCTATTGTATTGCAATTGATTGTTGTTGTTGTTGTGTTGTTAGACACATTGAAAGTGTTGTGACACTTGATTGATTGATTGATTGACTTACAAAGGCAGCAGCCTTCTTTGGTTTGGGAGGAGGCGGGTTTGGACTGGACATGGTAATCGTGTCTCTTCTCTCTCTGTATATATCTATCTCTCTGACTCTCTATCTCTATCTCTCTATCTCTTCCTTCTTCCTCTTTATAAGGTGTGTGTCTCACAGACTAACTGACTTTGGAGTAGTATTACTTGCTTTGCTTCCTTGTTTTGTGTTTTGCTTGTGTTGTGTGTTGGAAGAGATACACCAACTCACACATACACACACTAGACCTATCAATGGTAAAAATTGATCAAAAAATTGTGTTTTGGAGAATGACATCAACAGCGTTCTAAGCATCCTTTGTGTTTGTTGGGTCTGCCGTGTCGCACTCTGGATTGATGACGTGAATCAATCAATCAATGAAATCAATGAGATAGTAAGGGTGTCCCGCCGCTCGAATGGACAATGATATCTTTGACCGGACTGGACTGGACTGATTCAATCGAATTGGTTAAAATGTCAATGGTAGCTTTGGACTGCTCATCCAACTCCTTCTATTTATTGACTTGACTGGATGATGATGATGACTGTTGTGATAGTTTACTCTTGTTACTGTTGTTGTCCTCGTCATTATTGGTTGAAGTTGTATTTGTGTTGTTGTTGTCGGCGATGAATGCCTTTGGATTGATTGTGACACTCTTTGTACAGTTCTCTGTCTTGTAGATGCCCACCAGACGATCGGCCAACTCAAACATATAGTTCCTCAGCGAGATGATGATGAACTGCGCATTCTTTGTCCTCTCTTGGATGTAGCGAGCGACGATCGACACGTTTCTAAAGTCCAGCGCGGCATCAATCTCGTCCATGACGTATAGTGGTGTGGGCTTGTAGTGATGCAGGGCAAACACCAACGATAGGGAGCTCAGCGTCTTCTCACCGCCAGACAAGTTGGAGATGTTCTTCCAGCTCTTCTTGGGCGGACGCACACTAAAGATGATGCCTTCGGAGAATGGGTCGGAATTGTCGGCCAGCTCGAGCTCGGCGTCACCTCCCAGCGTGATCATCTGGTACATCTCCTTCAGCTTGGTAGTGATGATGGAGAAGCCGGCCATGAACTCTTCCAGACGGTTCTTCCTCAGGTTGTCGTAGTTCTTGCGATGGGTGTCGCGCTCCTGTGTCACGCCGTCCAGCTCGCCCACCCTGGTCTTGTAGTCCTCGTCCTTCTTGCGGTACTCCTTGATTGCCGTCATGTTGGGCTTGGAGTTCTTGAGCTGCACCTCGAGCGCGGCGATCTTGTTGTTGATCTCGTTGGCCTCGCTGGCCATCTCCTCGATGCGCTCGGTCGACAGGATCTCCAATGGCTCGTCGGGGTCGCTGTCCAGGATCTTGCTCTGCAGCTTCCTCTTGTTCAGCTCCTCAAACTTTCGCATGCAGCCATTGACCTTCTCCTGGTGCTCGTTGATCGTCTTGCTCACATCGTCCAGCTCGGTCTGGATGACCAGCTCCAGGTAGCTGCCCTTCTTGTCGAGGTCTCTGAGCTTGTCGCGCTCCTTCTTGAGGTCTGTCAGCTCTTTCTCCTTGAGCTCAAGGTCTTCCTGCGCCTGGCCATACTTCTCGGACAGCTGTGTGGCCTCGGTGTCCAAGTCCTTCTTCTTTTGCTTCTGTTGCTTGATCTTCTCCTTGTTCTCCTCGAGCTCAGCCTGGTTGAGCTCCACGGTCTTCTTTGACTTCTCGATCGACTTCTCCATACTCTTTATCTGTACATGCGCTTTGGTGATGGCGTGCTGGCCCTGGTCGATCTGTTGCTGCAGCTGCTCCACCTTCTCCCTCTTACTCTTGAGTGATGGGCCACCAATGTTGACGATCTTGTTCTGCACCTCCTGGATCTCGGCCTCGATCTTGTCAACCTTGGTCTTCATCTTGTCGTACTCCTTCATGTCGACGTCCAGCTTCTCTTGCAGCTGCTCGACCTTCTCGCGTCTGGCCGATGACTGTTTGACCTGAGCTTGCAGTGCTGGGATGGCCTTGGTCAGCTCCTCCTCCTTCTGGTGGGCAGCCTTGATATCCATCTCCATTTTGGGCAGCACGACCTCCAGCTCGGCCTTGCGCTTGGTCAGCTCTTCGATGCTGGCCTGTGCCTCGGTCCTCTTTGTTCTGGCCTCTTGTAGACTGGCGTCGAGGCCCTTTAGCTCCTCGTCCAGCTTAGCCAGGCGCTTCTTGTCCTCGGTAGGATCGGACACCCTGGAGCCCATTGCACCCCTCATCACTTTGTTGCCACCACCAGACATTGCACCGCTCGTGTCGATCAGGGCACCGTCCAGCGTGACAACTCTGTAACGCTTGCTGCCATAGGCAATCTTTGTGGCGGCGTCCAGGTCGTTGGCGACCAGTGTATCCCTGAGTGCGTAGTAGAATGCCGTGGCGTACATCTCCTCATCCTTCATCTTGACCAAATCAAACAGTCTTGGTGTGTTGTCTGGTGTATCTATCTTCTCTGTCTGTTTCTTCAAGTAATCAATCTTGTCCAATATGATGAATGTTGCTCTTCCCAAGTTGCCCCTCCTGTATGTGATCGAGAGAGTTGGTTAATCAGAGTTGATTGATTGATTGATCGCGTCTTCACTTACCTTAGTTCATCGACACACTTCTCTGCTGTGGAGGTCGTGTCAACAACAATGTTGTCTAGGGATGGACAGGCTGTGGAGATGGCAACGTCGTACTTCTTGTCGATTGCTCCGAGATCACCGAGACGGCCGTGGATGCCAGGTAGGACGCCTGTCTCCTTCATTCGCATCAGACGATCCAGCACGGCATTCCTTGAGGAGCTCTCAGAGAGCTGCGACCTCAGCTCCTCGGTGATGACACGAGCCTTCTTCATCTCAGCGTACAGACTATCCTCCTCTTGTCTCATCTGTGCTATGGCGGTCTCGGCCTTCTTCAGATTGCTCTTGACTTGTTCCAACTCCTTCTTGGCGGCTGTGATATCGATGTTGCGCTTGGTGGCTGTGGACTTGGACTCGCCCAACACTTTAGTCGCCTCGTCCAGTCGCAGCTGGGCGTCGTTAAAGTCCTTGGAGAGCACCTGGATCTCGGAGCGCTGGATGTCCACCTTGGACTTGATCTCGGAAAACTTCTTGGACCAGGGCATCAGCTCCTTCTGGCGCTCCTCCATCTCGGCCTGCAGCTCGGCAGTCTCGCCCTTGAGCGATTGCATCATCTTCTCCAGTGCCTTCTCCTCCTCGGCCAGCTTCTTGGGCAGCACGGTGGACTCCTTTTCGTTCTTTACAATGTCCGCCTTGAGCTGCTCGATGGCCTCGGTCTGGTCCTGTGTCCTCTTGGCTTCCTCTGCCAGCACGGCGTCGTTCTTCTTGATCATTGTGTTGAGATGCTTGAGGTCCTCGCCAATCTTGATGGCACGCTTCTCGTGCTGGTGATGCTCGTCCTTGCATCGGGCGACCGTCTTGGACAGGTCGTCGCGCAGACGCTCCTCTGCCTTCATAGTCGACTCGGACTGCTTCAGCTTGGTGCGCGTCTCAGACATCTTCTCCTTCTCAACCGCCAGCTTTTTCTCCAACTGCTGCCTCTGCTCGAGGTTGGTCTGATTCTCGCGCTCATACTCGTGTCGCTTGATCTGCACCATGATGGAGCGGTAGCCAATGCTCTCGATCTCCATCTTGAGATAGTTCTCGGCCTCGGTCTTGGCGTCCTCAAGGCCCTCACGCTCCTTCTCGACGATCTTTAGTCTGTTGAATACTGTGGTCCTCTTCTCATTGGCCGCCTCAACGGCTTTGTATGACTCCTCAATCTGTGACAGATAGCGATTGCTGCCAATGATCTCCTCCAGGTACTCGAGCAAACCCTCCTCATGCGGGTTCTGGGCTTTGGGCTTCATCATGGCGATTTGCTCGACCTCTCCCTGAAGGATCAGGAATCTATTGTTATCCAGATCGATTCCACGCTTCTTCAATGTATCTGTGACGATTGTATACGTGCTCTTCTCTCCATTCAATTGATAGGTGGACTCACCCTTCTTGTTTGCTGTCCTAGTGACTACCAACTCTGTACCCGGTACGACCTTATAGTCATCGCCTGGCTGTTGTACGACCAACCAATCATTGTTAGTATTGTGTTGTTAACGTGGATGTTGATGTTGTGGGCATGTCCACATGTGTGGATACACATACCAAGTCGATGATATCTTGGAAGAAGACGGACACTTTGGCGGTGGTCTCCTTCTTGTGTTTCTCAGAGTTGTGGACGAGCTCGGCTACTTTGTTCAGACGGATCTGTTTGGCACGGCGACCAAAGACAAAGAGTAGAGCGTCGATAACGTTGGACTTGCCACTGCCATTTGGTCCAACGACAGATGTAAAACATTTGTGGAAGGGACCAATCTCCTGAAGGCCGGCATATGATTTGAAGTTCTCCAACGTCATCTTTGTAATCATCAATCTCTTTACATCCTTATTATTATTATTACTATTGTTAACTGCTATTGTTGCTGTTGAGGCTGTAGTCGACTGTGACTGTGATTGTGATTGTGTCTGTTTGGTGTTCTTGTTGCTGCTACTTCTGATTTTCTGTGGAGTATCATCATTGGACGACTGAGATGACTCATCGTTTGAATCTATTGTATCATCATCCATTGCCCTGTGAATGTGTATTGTGTGTATATGTATAAATATAAGTATTTGTATAAGATAGAGATAGTTTGAAGTAATGATTACTTCAAAGAGAGGGAAGTGAATGAGATTGACACAAATTTGAAATAATGAACTTTTGGCGCCATTTGGCAGCCCAAATTAGAAGAACAACCCTAACCTCAACCCTTACCCTCACCCTAACCCTCACCCTATCCCAAATATTTGAATGACAATCTAACTGATCAATAATTATTATACATCAACTTTATTTGGTGGCCTTCACCTTCTTTGTTACAGTCTTCTTTGCCTTGGCAACCTTTGGCTTCTTTGTCTTTGAAGGAGTCTTCTTAACCTTCTTGGTAGTAGTTGCCTTGGTTTTCTTTGTTTTATTAAATGTAATTAGAAAGTAATTTGGTAGGAAGGAAGCAAATTGATGAAAAGAAATAAGGAATAATTGATTAATAACTTAATAAAATAATTAATTTAATAATTGATTATTAATATTTACCTTTGGTTTTGGATGCTTCTCGTATGCCTTAGGCACTACTGTTGATGCCAATCTGTCGGGAGGTACTATTGTCCTCTTTGATCTCGGGGCAAGAACAACTGGTGCTGCAACTTTCTTGGTTGGTGTCATGGTTTGTTTACAGGGTAGAGTAGGGTAAGGATTGAATACAATTTGTTGTTGTTATTGAATTTGGTTCAAATTAATTAATGGCAATTGATGGTTTGTATGTATCAATATAATGTATGAATGAATGACCTGACCTTCCTGACAATCAATTTAAATTTATTATTAATAATTTAAATTGACTTCACTTCACTTCCATCTCAAATGATTTATCCACTCTATCATTGGATGAGGTGATTGGTTCAAGTCCATTTGCAACCCCGTTATGGATGTGTTGGGGAATTTGTGTGTTAGTGAGAGAGAGGATGCGGGGGTGGGTATTGTCTGTTCCCGCCTGTCCAGGCAGACCCCCTATACCGCCATCACGGAGGGGAGCCCTGTGATCAACTCCAATAGGTGTGTGATATAGTATTAGTCACACCCCATGACTAACACTAACTATAATACATCCAAACTCATGTTTGGTCAATGAATGGTATCCATCTTGTAATATTGGTGTGTTTGTAGATGTGGGAGTATATTCAATCAATCAATTAATCAATCATTCATGATGTTTAGTTAGTGATTGATCATTACCGCCATTCCACACCACACTGCATGGTTGTGGCGCCTCTCATTCTCTTGCTTTTTTGCTCTTTGATCAATCATAATTGATCATGATCATAATTATATACTTAAATAATTGGATTGATGAATGGATGGATTGATGGATTGAGTTGGAGAGGTAGGATGGATACAATTTTATGGTGGCGACACCATTAGAGTTGATTATAATCAATAATCATCTTCTTCATCGGAATGGCAATTGCTGCCATCAATAAGGCGATCTTTGGAATTTCCAGACTTCTTGATGTCGTTATGATCAACATAAATGAATGTGTTGACTGATAGTATTGGATTGTTGGGATCCATCAAAGTGAGTCGATTCTTCTGATTGAACTCAATGTGCTCATCACGAGTCATTGTGTAATATTGAGATAGGTCCCCACGACGACGCACCATTATATACAGAAACAGGAAGAGCAGTGTGCCAATTGCGCCTGGTATTGTGATGGCCAGAGTGTTGTCAAAGTAGGCCTGTTTGTAAGGCTTCAACTTTGCCCAACACATCTGATCCATATTGTTCTGATTGTAGTAGCAAACATGCATCGAGTTTACAGAGTAGAAGTTCGTATACTTGTGCACCAGATTGGTGTCTGTCGTCCAAAGACTACGAATCACACCCTGGTTCTGACTTCCATAAGCAAAGTTGACGGTCCATTCAGCTTGATAACATTGGTTCATATCTTTGATGGACTTTGGTTTGGAGGCAGGGTTGCCCTTCGTCGAACTTGAATATGACAATACTCCATTGTCACCAACAAAGTCATTGTAACCAAGCCACCATGTCCACCATACATTAGAGTCCAATGAGCCGCATGGCCCTGAATCACTAACATTTGTAGGTGTTATATGTAAATCTATAATCTGACATGTTGTCTCTCTAAAGTTCTTAGCTTCTTTGATCTGAATACCATGTTAACAACTTATCCTATCTATCAATGCTCCAACATCTCATACTTACAGTCGGTACAAGTTTAACTGATAAGTATACAACTCCACATATAAGTGTAATCAAGGATACCAAGAACAATCCAAATACTAATATTATCTTTGTCTTTCTATCCATCAAGTTATTGTTATATATAATATGATTTGTAAGGTAAATAGAATACCTTATTACATGTATGATTGATTGATTGATGAATGAGTCTGGTCAAGTGCAAATGAGTGAGAGAGTAGCTACGCTCAACTCATTGAGTTGTTGAGAGGAGGAAGGAAACAAGATGACGTAGGGTGAGAGTTGTTGTACATACACACACACACACACACACACACACACACACATCATTACCTGTTTAATCCACTAGTGTGACTGATCAGTCTATTATTCCCCCTTTCGTGAGTCCTAATAGGACGTCGATTCAACCAATCAACCAAGCCAAACAAATGGGCGCACCAAGCCAAATAAGGTAGATTCCGAACTGATGGGGACTTTACTCTGTCGTGATCAAAAAGTTGACAACCACTGAGGACTTGGATGTCCAGGATATCCATCTTCCTTCCATCCGATGCATCCAGCTTGCTTGCTTTGAAGGGGTGTGGCAGGTGTCTTGCCTGCCAGCTCTCACCTATGAACCAGCACTTTACTGTCACTTGTGAGTCATATCGATTATGCCCTGCACCTGGAAGAATGGATTGGATATTAAGTTCTCGTCATTGTTCTCTCTGGCCTTTGACAGTAGTCTTGTGAGGATGCTTCGGTATTGCTCAGGACTCTCTGCTTCCAATTGTGTCAACAAGAAGTAACTTGAATGGCTATATATTTGTACATTTGATGTTAGTGATTGCTTGAATGAATGATTGGTCGAATGATCAACTTACTATGCAATCTGTGTACAAGAGTCGTGCATTAGATTCTTGAAGAATCCAATACCGCCAATCTTGGCAAGGTCCTCGGCATCACTGCAACGAAGCAGTAGGAGATGCAAAAGCATAAGTCTCGGCTCGTAGTATCGCTCCAGTGTGGGGATGTTGGCAAAGCTGTAATGTAGCGTGCCAATGTTGATCAGCTTTAGAAGGCTAATCGATATGACGAACTGGTTGTTGAGGAACAGCGAGTAGTTTGTGTCTGGCTGCGTGTCCTTGATGAACAATGTCTTTGCTCCATTCCTAGTATATATTAAATCGAACATTATATCTATGATCAACAGCAAGTTGGACTCATCCTTCTCGCCCGCCGCTATCAATCTCTGCATGCACTCGTTGAACAACTCGAATATCTCGTCTCTCTTGCTTTCGCCAGTCTTCAACTAAAGGGTGGTGATGACGACGATGTTAGGAGGGGTGGCCTTGGCATTGGGTTGGAGGGAGGACTGGACTACTCACTCTATACTTTGAAAGCAGCAATAGTCTCTCGGTAAGGCTGATGTATAGCCTTCTAATCTGTGGATTGGCATGCGATGCAAGCTGTACAAATATGTTAAATGCATAGTTGATGGGTTCCTTGTCGATGATAGTCTTCTTTAGAAGTACAAGTAGCCAGTTCTAGAATGTATAATGAGTAAATGGATACATTGGAAGTTAGTCATGTGATCGATTTGGTATCACGTGATCGGTGTCACGTGACAGGCTTCAAGTCACGTGACTTGCCGGAAATTCCTGGACACTTACCGCGCCATTCATACGTATGGTCTCATCCTGCTCATTGAACAACCACTCCTGCAAGAGAGCAGCTGACTTGTCGGGATGGTCTTGGACTTCTTGCGCAAACTTCTCGTAGTAGGGATCCATCTTTTGGAAGCGCACGGCATGCTCGTGTATCTTCATCGAGAACTTGATGATCAGGTCCTCGTAGGAGAACGAAGCCTCGTTGTTCTTGGAAGCGTCGGACGATGCGAACTGGAAGAAGTCCGACACAAAGTCCTTCTCGGGTATGCACTTGAACAGCTGAACAAAGTAGTGTGGCGCATCCGCTCGCTTGAACAGCTCGAGCAGCAGCGGCGCCTCTTGGACCAACTGCGTGTCGGCGATGATCTGGCACTTGAGCGCGCTCTGCAGCACATAGTCAAAGACCACGACAAACAGGTTGTTCTTGGCTTCGTTGGAGCGCACCGAGGTGTACAGGCGCAGGACAAAGTCGATGCCGCCGACGGCGTTCAGCTCCTCCTCGTTGAGCGCCATGGACGCGCTGTTCTGTTGGTTGCTGTGATTGACGTCGCGGTACAGGAAGTTGCAGAGCATGCGAACCAGCATGCGCTTGGTCTGATCGCTGATGTCCTGCACGTAGGTCAGCATGCACGAGATGATGCCCGAGTTGAGCTGGAACATGCGATTGCGGATGATGGCGCCCTGGTGCACGACAAAGAAGATCATGCAATTCAGGGCCTCCTGCCAGACTTTGTTGTCGCGCTCGTGCTCCACGCAGTGGTTAAGGATGTCGCGCAGCAGCGAGAACACAGAGCTCTGCAGATCCCCAATGGTGCCATGCGAGCCATCGTCCAGCTTCAGCTCCGAGTAGATATTGACGTGGATGGCCAGATTGAATATAATATTGAACAACTGTATCCTTGTATCCTTGCTTGGGCTCTCGATGATCTGTTTGAAGTAGGCCAATATGGTCTTCTCGCCCTCCACTCCATTCTTGCAATATATATCCAACAGTATCTGATTGTGATTGATTGATTGAATGAGTGAGTGAGTAGGGATGGTTCCAGAGTTGATCTGATTGGTCCTCATGCCAAGACATACCTTTATAAATATCCTCGACGCTATGGCCCTGTCCTGGGCAGTGGAAGGGTTGTTGATCACCTTGATGACTTGCAACTTCTCTGCCTCGCTGATCTTGAGTTGCTCCTGATCTTTGTAATACTTGTATTGAAACAGTGCTGGCGCCTTCCTGCGTCGCATGGTCAGCGTGGCATCTTTGCGTTCAGACCTCTTCTTTGCTTGTTGTACAATGTTGATTGGTGCCATGTTGTTCGAATCGTCTGGGCACACAAAGATGTCCTTTGCCTTAATGTCGCTGCACTGTTGTAGCACGCCAAATGGTGAGTGTGTCAACAAGCTCTGTATCTCTGTTGTTGATTGGGAGTTTGATTGAATGAATGAGTATGGGAGTGACTGAGGATGGAGTATGTGAGTATACATACTATGCTTGTGAGCAATGGACGATGATGACTTGATGTTGGTCTTGAAGCCGATAAAGTCGCAGATGTAGCCATCGTCTTGACAGGCAGCGCGTCGTGAGAGGGTGGGTGAGTTGATGAGGTTGCTGCCAGACGATGCCATTCCATTGCTCGACGAGAAGGGATGAGTGATTGTGGCATTGTTGAGAGCAGTCGCGCCGCTGTCCTTCAGAGTGATGTGGGCGATCGAGTTGCCCGACACCGACGCCGAAATGCCAATGGCTGCGGCGGTCGGATCGCCCTGTCCCGGCGAGTTGGTGATCGCTGACATTAGGTTGGGAGAGAGTGGCGTCGACACGGTGGACGACTGCGAGTTGTTGAGTGTGATGCGAATGGGCGAGTCGGCAACCGACTGCGGCGATGGCGACGATGACGTCGATGTGGACGACGACACTGACATTGCTGGGTTGTGTTGCGGTTGCTGATTTGATATCGATAGCATGTTGCTCAGGTCGAGTGAAGTGCGTGGCTGAAGAGGGCTTTGGTCGTCCCTGGATGTGGTGGACGAGGTGGACGCCGACTGGCTTCGCGTGCGCACTAGGCCAATGCTGGAGCGGCGCATCGACATGGACGATCCATGACCGCTGCCATTGGGCATCAGCCCGCTGTTTCCAACGCCAAGCTGGTGCTGCTGATGTATGATATAGCTGGGATGCTGGCGCACCTGATTGGCAATGAGTGCGCGGATGTAGGTTATTGTCTTTTGCAGTGTGGCGCTGACCAGTGGCGCGCTGCAAATGCAAAACGCGTCCAAATCCAGAAGTATCTGCAGTGATGGTGGATGCAATGATATATTGTTCTTGATCAACTTGAGTATCCTTGACAGTACTGGTTCAAAGTGTGTCTTCTCGCTGTTGACTCTGTCCATCATATTGATGAACACTACATAGTATGGCGTGATTGGCGTGTCAGCTGATCGCTCCACTCACTCAATTGGATTGACTTGTATTATGATTGGAATGAATCCAAGCCATTCCAATCAATCGATCAATCACAACTTACCAAGATCAACAGTGTTGGCATCATCAAAGTACTTGGTCAATGTGAACTGGGCCTCTGGAGAGGGCATCGTGCCGTCTGGAATGCTGTTTTGCTGGACGACATTTCGAATGATGTGATTGACAAACCGTCTGTTGTTTGTCATTGTCATCGCCATTGCTTATGCTTATGGTATGTATATGTATGTATATGTATATATATATATATATAAATGCTTGAGCGAGATTGGGAGCCTATATGTCCTCGCGGCCTAGCTCCTTCGATCAATCAATCAATGATTGTGATTCCTTCTCTCTCTGCAACTGGCAGCAAGTAAGTCTCTTGTCTTTGTCTTTGTCTTTTGTTGGCTGTTTATCCGTCAGTCGTCTTTGTTGTCAAATGTATGCTGTTATTGGATTTGGAATTGGATTGATACTGATGAAGTTGAAGTTGATGATGATGCTGATGCTGGACTACCTGTCTTTTGTTTAATCTCGCGATGTGTAGTGTACTAAATCAATGATGTTGGGCAAGGTATTAGGTCACAGATCAAGATTGATGGATTATGTTTGATTGATTAATGGACTATATGTTTGATTGATTGTGTTCTGTCCTCAGTGGAACTGACTGGATTGCGTCGTTCATATGATCGGGCAAGTGGTGCACACAATGAAGGTTGTAAGAAGTGTAATCTTAAGTGTCTATATAAGTGTGTGTGTGCCTGTCTGCCAATCAATCAATCAATCAAACAACATCAATGATGTCGGCACTTCATTTCAGAGTGGTCCACTCAAGACTGGATCGTCCATCATCAAACAAACTTAACAAAGAAATAGTTGGTGTTTGTTATTGTTGTTGGTTGTTGATGTTGGTTGGGGTGGGCGTGAGTGAATGAATGGTGTGTATGAGTGTGTGATTGGATGAATGATCAACAACAACAACAACTTCTGAATGATGGATTGATGAGTGTATGAGTACAATCACGTGATATGGATAGTATGGTCTTACATTTACTTTCACTTCCAATCTCAGAATTCAAACTGTATGTACTGTCTGTTTGGCTGTATATGTATGTTTAATGTGTGTGTATATGAGTATGAGTATGATATGAGTATGAGTATGTTTGATGGTTGTGATGTTGTTAACAAACCACCTCACCTCACCTCGCCTGTATGTCTGCTTATTGTTACTCTGTAATGCTGTGCTAGAACATCCTTTTGTTTACCTTTGTGTGAGTGTCTGTAGTTGATGTTGAAAAAAAAAATCGTCTGCTGCTCCCAGGCACAAACATGCACACACTCATCAGGTTTCAATCGAGATGGGAAGCCAATCTAGATTCCGCCTCTCTTTCACACATTGTTTTTGTTTTTGTTTTGTTGATGGTTTGGAGTTGGTCCTCAGTCAAGCCCCAGCCAAAACACACAAACACCTTCCAACAAACTCTTCAAAACCATCGCCAAACACGCCCTTTGAGCCGAAGCCACTTTGAAATCCATCGATGTAAGAGTCAATCACCTCCAATCATCCAATCCATTCATTCAATGTCGGGTTATTTATCACGTGATACCCCCTCTTTGGTCATTTGCTCTGTTTGTGGTGATGGCACTTCAAATCTCGTCAACAATGATCATTCATCATCAGAATGTATAAAGAGATATAAGATATATGATTGTTGATTGATTGATTGATGGATATGACTATGAAGAGATGGATAACTGTTATCCTATATTGATGTGTGTTTTGTATGTGAATGAATATTACAATTGTAAATCGAGAACAATCTTTCTACCCTTGCCTCGTTCTTGGGAGCGAGCGAGAGCACCCTGGAAGTCAGAGAACTTGTGCTTCTCCAGCCAGAGCTTGAGGTGCTTGCTGCGGATGAGTGAAAAGATCGTGTCAAACATGGCCTGACGCTCCTGTGCACTGTGCTTCTCGATCCAGCGGGTGAGCCAGAAGCCGTGTACGGTGATGTCACGGAACACCAGGTGGCTGGTGGGCACGGTGACAGCGCGACGCGACATGGAGCCATAAGTGACGAGGTGGCCGCCATCGCCCAGCACGCGGGCCAGCTCGGTGGCTGACTGGCCGCCGACGGCGTTGAGTGCCAAACGTGGACGGGGCAGGTCGGCGATCAGACGCGCAAACTCTGGTGTGCGGATGTACTCGTCGTCGACAACGATGTCGGCGCCGAGGCCCTTGAGAAGGGTGACCTGCTCGTCGTAGTCTGGGCTGCGGCTGACGACGTTGATCGTCTTGATTCCACGTGATTTGGCGATCTGGATGAGCGACAGGCCGACCATGCTGCTGGCGGCGTTCTGAATGACGACGTCGCCGGCCTTCAGTGTGACATAGTCGTCGAGCAGACGAAGAGCAGTGCATGGGTTGATCGAGACGGCTGAGAGGTACTCTGTTGGGATGTCAGAGGGCACCTTCTGCAGCTGCTTCTCCGAGAAGACACCCTGGGTTCTCCAGGTGCCGGCCACAGTGGACGAGAGCAGTGGCACGACGTAGTCGTTCAGCTTGAGTCCCTGGACGCCGGCGCCAACCTTCTTGACAATGCCGACACCCTCTGTACCGGCGATCGATGGCAACTTGGGGCGGATGCCATAAGTTCCCTCTGCCAAGTTAATGTCCACTGGGTGGATTGGTGCATGAATCATCTCGACCAACACCTCATTCGATGTAACATTGTCTGCTACATTATCCTTCTCTACTCTGTATTATATTGATCATCATTGATTGTTTGATTGATTGATTGATTGATTGGTTGGTTTGGGTGTGATGGATTGAGTGAGTGAGTGATCATGTTCGTTTAATTGAATGATTGACCGTTTGTTGGTCATAGAGTGATCGACAATATGATTGATTGGTCAAACAAGTATATGATTGATTGTCAAATCTAACATCATCTATCAATCATGATCTTTGATCGACCCTGTCTAAAGTATGCCTGAATGACTGTTTCGCAACATTATCAAGTATTGTTGTGTCTTCTGTCTTCTTCGTGTCGTATAATGTGAAGTCCATTCATCCACTCTTTCATCTGCAGTTGTATGTAATATATATGATTGACATTGTATGTTTATGACCTACTTGAAGACTTCCTCTGGCTTTCCGAATGAGTTGTACTTGACAACTGTGGCCGATGCGAATGAACGCACGAATCCAGTTGACACTCTCTGCAATGATGGAGTAATGTTGCTCAACATAGTTTGTGACCTGATGTTGTTATATATATATGTAATAATGAATATTTATGTAGGAGGTGTAAAGTGATGATGATCAGATGTCTCAAGCAGACTTCAAACTCACACACACATTTGTGTGATCAGAGGGCCTCAGTGATGGTGAGTGCGCAAAATAAAAAATACGGGTGTGGGGGGAACGTTACTGATGACCCGACCCATGTTGATCAATCACTTCCAGTCCATTCTGGATGACTTTATTGTTCAACTCCATCTTCCTCATCTTCCATCTCTTCATCGGAATCCACTAATGCTGGCTTGATGTCCAGTTCAATCTCATACTCTTGATCGCAACCTGTGTACGAGTCTGACATGAGGTAGAGGGTCACTTGATGCTTGCCAACGGGCGGCGAGGGGAACTCCAGCTTGGCCTTGGCGCTGGACGTGAAGGTCAGACGCTTGATGCTGTAGAGTTGGTTGGTCTTGGGATCGCCGACAATCACCCACCAGCCACCCATCTTCTTCTTGGGATAGTATGGCGCGTACACAACGTTGAGTGTCTCGGGGTTGGCATTGTCCTCATCGATCTCGCGCTGCACCATCACCTCGACGGCCACGCTGCCTCCGGCATGCAGATCGCCCTCTTCCTGAACATTGTACGAGATCTCAATGTCGGGATATGTGTAGCAGACGCGAGCAACGTCCTCCAGCTCCTTCTGCGACATGTTGAGAAGGTGGTTCCTGGACTTGTCCTCCAGACCCATCAGGTCAAAGACCGACTCGACGCCAGCCTTCTTGCAGGCGTCCAGACGCTCGGACGACATGTGCGGCAACTGCTTAAGCACCGAGTCGTTGTCCCAGACAGCCTGTGTGCACATCTGACTCAGCTCCATGGCGGCCAGCGCCGGGTTGAGCCACTGCGAGCTACTGATAATATCTACAATCGCCTGGAGTAGACGGGTGGCGTTCTCCAGTACCATCTGTTGGTCGAGGTGCATGTCGGCCGAGATTGGTCGGCGCGAGAAGTGGCACTGCAGCAGCACGTTGACTTTGGTGTGTGGATCGTCAAACGAGGGCTTCTCAATCTTGAGCGGCAGGTGATGCGCCATCTTCTGGAGCATCTGGTCCTCGCGATGTCTGATTGGGATGGCGGCAAACTCGGGCGCCATTGACAGGATCTCCAGGATACCCTTGCGCTTGGTGGTGGCCTTGAGCGACGAGGCGAACAGCTCGATCGTTGTGTACTTGAGGTAGTAGTAACTGGCGATAATGCCCAGATTGAGTGGTGCAAGCGAGTCCTGGTCCTCCTTGACCATGACACAGTTGGCCTGCTCCAGGTCTGTGATGGTGTTCTCCACCAGTTCAGACATGTGCTCAGAGAGATGCAAATGGGAGATGCCAGTCAGGTTGTAGTAGTTGGGGTTCTGAGTGAAACGACGGTAGAGGAATGTCCAGGTGAGGTAGTCGAGCGCGTCCTGCTTCTTGCTGATGGTCTTGGTGACAATCTCCGAGTTGAAGTGGTCAGCCAGGAAGTGGTCCAAATGCGACTCGACCGGCAGTGGCTGGTTCAGGAACATCTTGTAGTACTCCTTCTTGGGACTGTGACACAGCAGCAGACACTTGCCAACATCGTCGATGCCCTGCTTGCCTGCGCGGCCAATCATCTGCAGCACGTCGTTGATGGCATAGTCGACGTAGCGAGTAGTCTTGCCCTGGTACAGCTGAGTGCCCATGATTATAACAAGGCTCGAGTAGACATCCAGCGACCAGCACACTGAATGTGTGGCCACCAGCACCTGTATGGCACCCGACTGGAACAGCTTCTCGACGGTCCTCTTCTCGAGCGCCGTGAGGCCCTCGTGGTAGAATCCAACGCCCCACTGCAGAGACTGCTTGAGTGCGACACTTTCAATGTTCTTGAGATCAAGGTCGGACTCGGCACATCTGAGGTAGCGCTTCTTGGTCGTGTCCTCTTCCGAGTCGACGTGCACGATGATGTCCTTGACGAGAGATCTTGCGATCTTGCGCGATGGCACAAACACCAGTGACTGGCCAGCCTTGTTGTGGCTGACGGCGTAGATTGTTGGCTTGGTCATGGCGAGGATGCGCGCGTTGTAATGTGGGAAGTCGAAGCCCTGGATCTGAATCTGCAGGGGCACAGGACGCACATCCGGATGCAAGTTGAACATTGTGCTGGGGGTGGCGCCGATCCACTCGGCCAGGTCGCGTGCGTTGGCCACAGGCGACGACAGAGCAACGATACGGATTGGTTTGCCGGTCTGGATGGCGATGTAGCGCATCCTGGACACGACGATCTCCATGATGGAACCCTCGGCGCCGCCACCAATCATGTGGAGCTCGTCCACGATGAACAATGCCACGGACTGGACGGACTTTCTCTGCTTCCATCTTCGCGACAGAATGTCCCACTTCTCGGCCGTGGTGACCACGATGTTGGACTGCTCCAGCAGCTTGTTGTCGGTCAATGGCTCGCCAGTCAGCTCCACAACACTCTTGCCTAGTATACGGTTGAACTTGAAGGTCCAGTCGCGCAGACGCAATGAGGCCAGCTCTTGGATTGGCGCGATGTAGACGATCTTGGCGTTGGGGTTCTTCTTGAGCTCGCGAATAACTGCCAGCTCGGCACACACTGTCTTGCCAGAGTTGGTGGGCGCGCCAATGAAGGCATTGTCGTCGCTCTTGTATATGCAATCAAACACCTGTGTCTGGATAGCGTTGAAGTACTTGAATGCGGGCGCAAAGATCTCGGCTGCCTTGGGGTCCTTGAGTGAGTCCAGCGACAAGGGTATCAGGTCGTGCAGCTTGGTGCATGGCTGGTACTTCTCGGGCAGGATCAGGTGGCGGAAGCTGACTGAGAGGTTGTACTCGGCACCAATCCAGCGATCGGCCAGCACACGCACGTAGTACTGTGGAGGAAGTGGGTCGGTCAATGGGACCGTGAACGTGATGGTCTGCTCGTCCTCCATCATACGCTTCTTGAGCAGGAAGTACTCGTAGTAGAGGATCTTCTCGCCATCGACGTCCTCAACAATGATCCACCAGCCAACAGAGTTGTCGTGGTACTTCTCGTCAAACTCAAAGTCAGGCGTCAATGTGAGGTCCACTCGCAGAAGGCCATGTAGGATGGGCTGCACGTGCGCGGTCAGGTCGACCTTGGGCAGCGTATGGATGAGCTTGTAGAGCTTCTTGCCTTCGTTGGGGTTCTGGATTGCGCTGCCGAGCTGTTGCGAGTTGTACTCGTACAGGTCCTCGACGGGGATGCTACGACGCTCCAGCTGGTTGAGAATCTTGGGTGTGATCTCCTTGAACTGGCGCAGGGGCGACTGCGATGACCACATCTTGCGCTCGACCATCTTGCAGACGGACAGGATCTTCTTTGCCAGCTGGGCCCAGCCCTTCTTGAGTACGATCTCAAAGAGAGCACGGCAGATACGCGCTGCGCTCTGGGCAATGTAGAACATGTCCACGATCAGGGCAAAGCCCTCAAGCTTCAGACATGAGATGTAGGCCTGCAGCAACACGTTGATCTTGGCCGCGGGCTCGTCGATCGTTTCCTTGATAGGGATAGGAACACGCTCCAGCAGCTTCTCCAGCTCGGGCTTCTCGCCGTCTCTGACCACGACGCTCTTGAACTCGGATGATAGCGAGAACAGCTTGAAGAACTCAATGTCGCTCATTGTTGGCTTGAGATGCTCGTGATAGACTGACATCGAGGCGTTGGTGATGTAGTAGTGGCTTGCAACCTTTCCCAGGTCGGTGGTCTGGAAGTGGCCCGACTTGCGATCGTACTTGATTAGATTGTTCTTGTCCAGCTGGATGGCGGCCGCGTGGACCAGGTCCATGCGGCGTTGCTCCAGTTCGGGGTCAGCTTCAATCTCGTCGTAGCTGATCTCGTAGAGGGGTGGGTTCCTCAGCATGCAGATGTAGAGGTAGGTGTAACCGAGCCATTGAACGGCGTCGCGTACGTTCTGGATCGAGCCAAGCACGATCTCGGCGTTGAGGTTGTCTGCCAAACGGCTGATGAACTGACTCTCAATGGACAGCTGTGTGTTGACCAGCGACAGGTAGAACTGCATCTCGTTCTGGCTGGTGACGATGATACCCTCACCGTCCTTGTCGAATGGTGGACGACCAGCACGACCCAACATCTGTGTGACGTCCAGTGGACTGAGCTCGGTCCAGCCCTTCTCGGGGTTGTACACCTGCGTGCCCTTAATGATGACAGTGTGCGCGGGCAGGTTGACTCCCCATGCCAGTGTGGCGGTTGAAATCAAGATCTGAATACGCTGGTCCTCAAACAGCTCCTCGACCAGGATACGGTCGGTCCTTGCCAGACCGGCATGATGGATTCCGATGCCGTAGGGCAGCAGCTCCTTCAACTCGGCGCTCTTGACCGACTTCTCGGCGGCCTCCTTCAGCACCTCAACTGAGGCACGACTCTTGAGCAGCTGACCAATGACGTCGGCCTCGATGGCACGATCGCGGATGTCGCGACCAGTCTTGCCAGTCTCGCGACGTGAGTGGACAAAGATCAGCATCTGATGCTTGCCAGCGCGCTCTGCCACCTTCTTGAATGTGATGTCGTTCATAAGCTGCAGCTGCTTGATTCCACGATCAGAGATACCAATGTACTGTTGCTCCAAGGGGATGGGACGGTAGCTAGAGTCAAAGTAGAACACGCCCTCTGGCTTCACTCGCAGGAATGTGGCTACATCCTCATAGTTTGGCAATGTAGCAGACAGACCAACCAGTCGCACCATCTCCTGTGTGGACTCAATCGTCCTAAGTGTTCTTGCAACGATGCACTCCAACACTGGACCTCTTTCGTCGTGTAGCAAGTGAATCTAGATTGAAGTGAGGAAGGAATGTTAGGACTTGATGGTCGGATTGAAAGAGGGAGGGCACCGCTTACCTCATCAATGATGACTAGTCGCACGAGCTGTGTGTAGGCGCGCTCGCCAGACTTTCTTGTGATAATGTCCCACTTCTCGGGAGTGGTGACGATGATCTGAGTCTCGGATATCTGTTTGTTGGTGAGTGATTGGTCTCCAGTGAGCTCCTTGACGGTGATGCCGTACGACGCCAGACGACGAGAGAAGTTGGCCACCATCTCCTGCACCAGCGACTTCATTGGCGCAATGTACACGATCTTGAAGGCGTCCAAGTCGATGACGCCGTCGTGCATGTGCTTGCCAATCTCATGCAGGATGGTCAGCATGGCCACGTTGGTCTTTCCAGCCGAAGTGGGCGCTGACAGCAACAGATTGTCGTTGCTCTTGAACGCAAACTCGTAGAGGCACGATTGGATACGGTTGAGGTGCGCCACGTTGAAGTTGGCAAAGGGTGCCTGTGCCCACTCGGGCATCTCGCTGACCGCCACCCTGCGCTCGTTCTCGCCAATTGGCGGGTTCTCGCGGGCGGGGATGTGTATCTCCTCGTAGCCCTTGTAGGTCTCGCGCTTTGATCCTGCGGGGAAGTGGAACTTCTTGTTGGTCATCAATCGGTTGCCCTGGTGGAAGGTGAGGTTGTCCAGGTCGAGGTTGCGCTTGGGTGTCTTGATCGCTGAGGCCTTGGCGGCCGCGGCCGCTGCAGCTGCGGCGCCACCAGCCTTCTTCTGTTGCTTGTTGGTGCCTGTGCCGTTGCTGGCCTGATCGCCTGCTGTTCCCTTTAGCCTGTTGAGCAATCTGTACAGTTCGGGATCCTTTGTCATCTCGTCTTCGAGTCGCCTGCGTTCTTGATCGTTCTCGGCCTTGGCCAATAATGTACAATACAGCACGGTCTGTCTGTTGTGCAGCAGCAGCTTGATAAAGTCAAAGCGCGCAAAGTCAAAGAGGCCGACGAGGTCGTTCTCGCAGCGCCTTATATCGCTCTGTTGCAGGATGTTAACCACCTGCTCGGCCAATCGCTGGGACTGCAGTGGGTCGGACTCAAAGCCCGAAATCTTCCTCTGTATCCAAAAGGCGTCGATGTCCAGCGGGTTCAGCGCGTCCTTCTGGACACCGTTGCCGCCCGTCGTCGACTGGTCCACGAGATTCGACTTGATCGACTCTTCGTCCTGATCGCCCGCTGCCGCCTGCTCCTGTTCGAGTGCCTGTTTGCTGTCCTCGTCGACGATCTCCTCGTCCTCGTCCTCATCCTCTCTGATCTCAAAGTTGTCCATGTTGGCGTCGTCCTCCTCGTCCTCATCGATGACGACGGCCACGCCGTGTGAGTCGTCCAGCGAGTCCAATGCCGCCTTGCCCGAGGCCGAAGCGTCGGTGTAGTCTGTTATGGCGCGTCCCATGCTTGTGATCTCTGCAAACTGCTCCTCGGTCATAGACTTTAGCAGCTTTGAGATCTCTGTCTTCTTCTCGGGCGCTCTGATGTGATCATTCTTTAGAATTGCCAATATCTCGTCGACGGCACCCTTGATGATCTCCAACGGTTGATCGCCCACGAATGTCTGAACAAAGGATATCATTCGCTCGTAGATCAGTCTGGTCTCCCTGGTCTTGGGCCTGTAGAGGCCCTCGTAGGCATCGGTGGCGGCGAGTACATCGGCGGCGCCGTGTCTCAGCTTCTTGGGGACGACCGTCTCCATCACCACATCCTTGTCCACATTCTTTCTCTTTAGTTGCTGATGTTTATCGAGTAGTTCAGTTGGTCGCGAGTATGATACACGGTCGCCCATCTTGCCGCCCAACTTGCCCCACAGAGTCTCTGGTTCGCCCTTTGGTTCTTTAAGATCCCTAGGGTTCCTCTCTGAGTGTATCACCAAGTTTGAGTTCTGTTGTCATAGTTGTAGATTAAAGAATGAGTGAGTGAGTTTGTCCATCATTTGATGATGTTGATGATGATGATGATGATGATGTGACCTTGTGTCGATACCTACAGCCTTGTACTCATATTGCTTATTTCTAGCAACTACATCTGACATGGCTTTGAACCTATGTATCTATATATTGTATGTATGTATATGTAATGAGTCTTTGTTGAACTTTTGATTGATCGATTGATCGAATAATAATAATAGAGGACAATAATGATAATGTGTGTATGTATATGATTGAAGATATTCTTCCAATATCGATATCTTCCCTCTCTATTACTACTATTAATACAACACGATTGATCAATGATTGATGAAAGGTGAACACTTGCATTCTTTCAAAGTTCATTCAGAATGTGCTCAAAAACAGGATGTTTGTGTGTTCTTCTATTTGAACTTCAAACACTCGTAGACACTCATTGGACCAAACGATCACCTTACAACGACCAAGACATATAATACCATATAAATATATATGTTTGTATATCTATTGTAAGATCGATAGTCCAAACGAGATATATAAGTTAATAATATCCAAACAATTAAAATTGAGACTCGTCATGTTCTTGACAATCACATGACTGATCTTTTGAATCTTAAGATATAATGTAATCACATCTAATAATGTAATGCCAAAAACAATCAAGCATGTTGAAAGATAGGTAGATGATAAAGAATAACTAATATTGTAAACAAATAGAATCAAATACTCGTCTTCGTCTGATTCGCTTGTTGAAGGCAATAAGTAATTGAATTAAATCTAATCAAATGAGAAAAAAAGATGATTAGTCGTCGTTTGTTTGTTTCTCAAGTTGGAATTGCAGTTTATTAAAGTTCATTCATTCGATTCGAAACTAACTAACTAATAACACACACCCAAAGATAAATACAGTTAATAACAAAGGCTTCCCAAGCATTCATTATTTAACTACTTTAACTGTATTATTATTATTATTACATAACAACAACCTTCACCAACTACCCTACCCTTACCCTCAAGTTTAGACCCTTTAACAGAGACTCATTAACTCAAACAAACACATATATACAAAGATGGCAACAAGTATGATTCATTCATTCATTGCGAGCGAGCGAGATTGGATATGTTGGATTGGATCAATTGATCTATGACAATATATGTTAACAATCGAGACGAGACATGATGAGACGAGACGAGACGAGACGAAGCAGATGATTAACATTATTACTATCTTTGGGATGATACCTCATTCAATCAATCAATCATTCAATCAATCAAATTAATATTAAACAGGAGCAATGTACGAGAACAGCTGCGATATTGGAGTATTCGCAAAGCTTACAAATGCATACTGCCTGCTGGGCCAGTGCGGCTCCAAGCAGTTCACTCGCACTTTTGAGAACCAACTCGCTGATAACATGCCAGTTATAGAGTGCTCAATTGCCGGCACAAGAATCGTCGGCCGTCTGTCAGTCGGCAACAGCAAGGGCCTTCTGCTGCCCAACACCACCACCGACCAGGAGCTGCAGCACATCCGCAATTCGCTGCCAGACACTGTCACCGTGCAGCGCGTCGAAGAGCGTTTCTCTGCACTCGGCAACTGCATTGCCGCCAACGACTACGTCGCCCTGATCCACCCCGAGCTGGATCGCGAGACCGAAGAGATCATTGCCGACGTGCTCGACGTCGAGGTGTTCAGATCGACTGTGGCCGGCAACGCCCTGGCTGGCACCTACTGCGGTCTGACCAACACTGGTGCCCTCGTGCACCCCGCCACCACCACCGTCGAGCAGGAGGAGCTGTCCTCGCTGCTGCAGGTGCCACTGGTAGCCGGTACCGTCAACAGAGGTAATGAGTGCATTGCCGCCGGTCTGGTCGTCAACGATTGGGCTGCCTTTGTCGGCAACGACACCACCGCCACAGAGATTTCAGTCATTGAGAACATATTCAAGCTGCAACACGGCGCACCAGCCAACATCCTTGGCCAAGTTAGAGACTCCATTATCGATAACCTCTAAATAAATATATATATATTGGATCGCCAACATGATGTAGCCGAGTTGCCGGCAGGTGGTGTGTAGCCAGAGAGTGGCGACAGTTTGGCGAGGGATAGGCGGAGATTGTCGAGAGAGGCGAGCAAGAGAGATGAGTACTCATCTCATTCATTCGTTCGATCGTTCGTTCGTTCATTCAATCATTCATTTATTAAGTCGACGATGAGGTCGTTGATGTCGTGGATGTTGTTGATGTCGCTGATGGCTCTGATGATGATGCTTCGACTGGCTTCTTCTGACCAGCCTCAATCCTTCTGAACACGCCATACCACTTCTTGCCATCGATACGATTGACTTTACGTCCCTCCTCGGTGGAGTTGAGTATCAATGGGATGCAAGGGTCTTGCGAGGGCTCGAGTTTCAGCTCCTCAAACAGAGGATGTGCTCTAAAGTGACCGAGCATCCACAGGTAGAGCTCCTCTACATCGCTGATAAAGTAGGCCAGTCCGCCAATAGCCATCACGTAGGCGTACTCGGCCAGCAGTGTTGGGCTGATGATACGACGACGGTGGTTGGCCTTCTTGAAGTGCGGGTCGGGGAAGAGGAAGAAGATCTTCTGCAGCTGTCCCTTGTAGAACAGGTTGGGCAGGTATTTCATGGCGTTGGTCTTGAGCACCGAGATGTTCTGGTAGGGTCCCTCGGCACACACGCCTCCGCCGGGCACGGCAGGCATCGTCTTCTCCTCGCTGCGCAACTTCTCGATTCGCTCCTCGACGTACTGTACAACTTTATCGCGAATCTCCAATCCCAGACTGAGTCGGTCGGGGAAGGCTGTCGAGAGGCTGACAGTCAGACCTCCATATCCACAACCAACATCTGCAAACTCCACTCTACGCTGTGCTGTTGTCGAACCAGCAGCAATAGCCTTCTCATCAGTGCCTCCAATTATCTTTGGATAGTGCTTTGACCAATCATAGAACTGTGGAGCTATAGGACTGTGTTGATTCATTGATCGATCAGTTGTGATGGATGTGATGTGTTAATGTCGTTCACTCATTCATTCATTCGTTCGTTCGCGTCGTATGATACATACTAATCAAAGTCGCAGTCTGAGAGAGGGTTTGAATGAGCCTTTATACGATGATATGGTCTGATTGGCTTCTTCTTCTTATCAGTCTTTGTTTGCTGCAATCTAGGTGGTTGCTTCGAAGTAGTCTGTTGTGGTTGTTGTTGTTGTTGTGTATCCATCATTCAATCCAATCCAATCCAATGAAGTAAGTGTATGTTTATATCTTTATCTTTGTTGAGATGAATGAATGAATGAAATTGACGAGTCGCGCTTTGATTTAGGGGTACCGTTAGCTCGAATCAAGGAACCAAGAACTAAACAAGTTACGACCATCTGATAGCCAATGATTGAATAGCCATTAAAGGTAGTATTAGTTTGTTTATTATTGTATACAAAAGATAGGATTCATCCCAGAGAATGGTATTGTAATTGATTATAACATATCATTTGATGAGTTCTGGATTGGGAGGCAAGAAGATGGTTCCTCTACAATATATCAATGGTAGAGTTATAATATTTGAACAACCAACAGTTACTCATCAGGCTTGTGTTTGATTGGAATTAATATCATTGTTTATTCAAATATACGATATAATATTATGATTGTTGAATTGAATGGAGGTGATTATATTGATTACTACCAGTACTACTACTTTGGAACGAATCCAGCAGTAATAAGGAACTCATGCTTCTCATCGACAGCTGATTCATCCAAAGTGAAACAGTAGGCTGATGAGTCCTGGGCGAAATAGTTGTCCTTGCCAATGGGTCCAAGTACATTCTGTCCAGAGGGATCAGCAACCTTGATACAATATGAACCCTTCTCCAAATCTGGGATTCTGAATCCATTGCACTTCTTCTCTGAATCCATCACAAATGACTTCAACTCAACACCATCCTTGTTAATAAGTGTTCCAACTACTCCATTGAGTAATGGCTCAGTGGAATCATCAGCTCCATCCTATTCCAAATAAATGGGTCGAAGTTAGTCAGTATGATATGATATGATTGATTGATGGATTGATTGATTGAGTGAATGACATACCTTGTTGGTATCAACCCAGGAGTATCCGTGGACGATGAACTTGGCGGGGACCATTCCACATTTGATAGTTAGCTCTCCGTTCATGTTGACGGTGGTCTGATCCAAGGATACACATATGTTGTCATCCTTGTCAAACTTGTTATCAACGCCATTGGGTCCCAACTTGTAGCTTCCCTTTGGATCGAATATCTCGATACAATATCCATCTGGTTTCAAACCTTCAATCCTAAATCCATTGCCCTTCAACTTGCCAGATGTAATCTTGTCCTTGTCCAAGTATTCATCCCTAACCGTGCGAATATACACTGTCATTCCACTCAAGTACTTCTCATCAGGGTCATGGACACCATTCTAAGTTAAGTTTGATCAAATGATGGGGTGAGTGAGTTTGAGGTTTGAGTTTGAGTTTGTTGAATGTGTGATAACATAACATACCCTGTTACAATCAAACCATGTGAATCCACGGATGGTGTACTCTGGTAGCTCACCATCGTAGAAGTAACCTTGGGACATCGAGAAGGTACCGTTGGCATCGGTGGTCTCTTTGCTCAGCACGAAACAAAGATCTCCATCCTCGTCCAAGTATTGGTCTTTGCCAGCCTTGGTCTGGTCGTAGTGGCCAGCGGGATCACTGACGGACATACAATAGTTTCCAGCAAATAGGCCATCCATGTAGAAACCTCCATCTCGTCTGGATGCATCAGTGGTGAAGTCTGCGATAATCTTCTTCTCCTGGACTCTCTTCTTGACAGGCTTGTTGATGTTCCTTCTCCTCAATGGTGCAGTTGATGTGATGACGACCTCGCCGTTGGTGGCATCGACAAACTCCTCGGTGCTGACACTCTCATCGACGATCACCTCACTACTTGAGCCACTTTCATCGCTAAAATCAACACTGTCATCCTTTGAGTTGGAGTCTGTATGTTGACTATCATCATGGTGATCATCATCGTCATCCAAGAACTCAGTGGCCTGGCCATTAGTGTTGTCATATAGGAAGCCATGCATTCCTCCGAGGAAGCCCTCATTACCATCATCAGTACCATCCTATTTTGTTTGGTTTATAGAGTGTGTATGTGTGAGTGGAATGATTCCAAGATGATTGATTGGTGAGTTGAGATTGTTGGACTTACGTTATCTTGATCGAGGTAGGCGATCAAACGAACACTGTATGGTCCACGGAGAGGTGGGGTTGGAGTGATTGTTGGTACTGGAGTAGTGGTAGTTACGCCAGAGGTTGAAGCAGTTGATGTTCCAGTCGCAGTGGTACCAGTGGCAGTAGTTCCACTACTGGCTGATGCAGTCACTGACACTGTTGCCGGTGATGTTGCTGTGGCACTGGAGGTAGATGCAAGAGTGGCAGTAGTGCTGCCAATAGTTGATTGAGTGGATACTGTTGTTGTGGCAACTGTCTGAGGTGGAATCACAGTCGTGGAGAGTGTGGCAGTTGTACTCATAATTGTTGATTGAGTAGAGATAGTTGTTGTGGCAACTGTTTGTGGAGGTGGTGGTGCCGTTGTAGGAGTTGTTGTGGCTGGTTCACAACATGCATCGCCACTTGGATCAATTGTACAAGTGTATCCTTGTGGACAATTCCTAAAGAAACACTTATTAATGCATTGGAAAGCTACCCTTGGGTCAGGTTGGAAACAAAGAGTTCCAAAAGGGCATGATGTTTCACAGCATTGTGTAACACCTGGAAATAATTGATTGATTGGTTGATTGGTACCATGTTAGTTAATAGTCATTCCATGTCACCATGTTCAAAGGATTGGACCATACTATGCTGAGCTGAGACTACTGCCAATCCAAGGAGGATGATGGCCACGCATGGAAAGAGTCTTCCTGTCCGAGACAATATCATTGCGTTTGCGTCCAAAAGAGGGTGTTGTGATTGTTGTTGGTAGTACTCTCTCTGTCTCTGTCTCTATCAACTTTTGTAGAGTTTGTGATTGATTGATTGATTGATTGTAGTGTAGTCTTTAGTCAACCTTAATCTAAATTCATATAATACTCTCAATGAAGCTGCAGCTTGTTGGATTGATTGATTGATTGATTGTAGGTAGGTTGCTCTATGATGGATAATGGATGATGGTTTGTTAAGAATGATTACATCAACACCTTGTTTGTATGTACAGCGCCACACACATACACCTTTGTACCCATCAATATGGTTGCTGGCTGGGCTTGACTGATTGGAAGCCCACATGTTGCACAAGGAAGAGTAATAGCAGTAGCGTAGAGCACTACTAATTACATGAGACCAGTCAGTCAGTCAATCATGAAGCACCATGGTGCAACAACAACAACTGAACAATCAGCTGATGATGTGCAACACAATGCAAACAGGAAAGAATGAGGGGCAGTATCAGTGAATGGTTGATGTTGGTAACAACATACTTAGAGAGTATGTGTGTATTGTATAAGTAATTAAGTAACACTACCATTACCATTACCATTACCATGCATGGTGTGTGCTTGAATGATCATCTGATCAGTGTGTGTATGGGTGTGAACAAGTGAGTGGAAAGTGATCGAGATGGGTGGGCCTTTGATGGAGCACATTGATGGAGCATCACATTCAATCAAACAAACATTGAGTTTGTGTTCACGATTAGAATGATGCTGATGATTGATTGAATTGGATTGGCGAGGTAAGCAAGTTCGTCAACATAGACCACTTTATTGAATGTTCTCCCAGTCATCAACTGGCTCAGACTGTGCACTGTTGTTGTTGTTGTTGCCTCCAGTGTTGGAATGGTTGTAGTCAGACGACCTTGCAAGGGAACTGTTCAAGCTGTTGCGACCAGAGGACGAGCTGGTAGTGGTCGTGGTGGTGGTGGTCGTGGTTGACGTCATGTTGTTGGCGAAAGGAGAGTCCAAATAGGCGAACCTGTTGGTGAAGAAGCTGGACGTGGGGCTGGCCGTGTCAGTCCTCTTCACGGTGTTGGACTGGAGCACCTCAATCAGAGACGGATCGTCGGCGTATGGCATCACCGAGAACATGGCAACCTTGGTGTTGAGCGCGCCCTCAAAACTATGGAGGTCGTCAAAGACGACCAGCAGGTTGCTGTCATCGACCCAAAGCAACTGATACTTGTCGGCGTGCTCCTTCAAGTGTTGCTGGATGTGTTCCGACTTGATCGACAGGTCCAGGTTGTAGATGAGCAGGGTGTGCGCCTGGTACTTCTCCGTGACGATGCTGTTGAGCGAGATAGATGCGTAGCTCTGGGTGCTCTTGGTCACCGACGACAACATCATGAAGTTGAGCGACTCGGTCAACAAGGGCACGGGGATGGCCGTGAGTTTCTGTACCTTGTACAACTCAATCGTGTTGAATCCACGCTTCTCTCTTGGTCTCAGATGATAGTATCTGGCCATGTTCATGATCAAGTTGCTCTGGATTGAGTCCTTGAATGACACTGTCAACTTGCTATTGATGATGAGGATGGAGAAGGAGAGTCAGCATTATGATTGATTGATTGTATGGTTGATTGAATGAAGATAACGCAACACATACAGAACACTAGAGTTGATGAACTCATCAAAGATGGTCTCCAGTTTGCGAACACTCCTGGGAGAGGCCTTGCTGTAGAGTGTGAGCAACTCAAGTTGGCTCATGGTTGGGGGCTCGGACTCCTCGGGAGTGGCCTCTGGAGGAGCGTCCGACTTGAGACTGAGGAACAACTTGTCTCGCTTCTCCTGCTCGCATACCTCATCGCACTCCAACTCTCTCACGTTGCCATCAGCACTGATTGGCACACAGATAGTCTCGACACACCTTCTCTCGCAAGGACAGAAGATCTTGGTCTATTGTTGGTATAAGTTAGTAATCGTTGAATAAACGATTGATTGATTGTCTTTGGGTATCATACCTTTTGCTTGCAGACTTGAGCTGGACATGGCTCGCCTGGATGGCAAGGCGCTTGACATGAGTGCTCGCAAGTCTTGAGCTTGGCTCCACAGGGATAGCCGCATGAGATGTCGGCAAAGACGTCAAAGGTCTGTGGTGGGGTGCTGCTGCCGTTGCCGCTGGTCGATGGCTTCAAGCACAGGCCGTTGTGGCAGGTCCTTGGACATCGATGCACAAGACATGGGAGTGTCTTGCCGCAGGCTTTGCCACAGGACACCTCGGTCGTGTGGCACTTGATGTTCTTCCTGATCTCGTGGCCGCTGGCACAAAGCTTCTCCACGAGAACGGGGCAGGGTGGGCAGGGGCCCTGATGGCACTGATGCTGGGCAATCTCATCAGTGTGTCCACACTCACGTCGGACGGTGCATGGATGGGGGCACTGCTGCATTCTGGTGCCGCACGGAATGGGTGGCAGCATCACGGTCTTGCCGCAGCGACAGGACATCTCGTCGTAGCTGTTGAAGGGGCATGGATAGCACTTGCCCTGATGGCACAGCTGCTCGCACTTGTGCAGGCCACACTTGAGTGTGCGTCCACAGACGATCTTGCAGACATGGTTGCCCACGGGATCGTTGGTTGCCGTGGCAGGGCAACACTTGACGCCACACTCATGCTTCTTGCACGCACGCATCGCGTGGCACACGGATGAGCAGGTAAACGCCGCTGAGGACGTTGAGAGGTTGGCCTGCACCATGCCACATTGTCGGTTCTCCACCGACTTGCCACAACGACATGCCGTCCTGACCTTGACGCGGCAGGGTGGGCAGGGGCCAGAGTGACACTTCTCCTGACAGGGATGCTGGCCGCAGGGAAGAACACGCGAGCACACCTTGGGACAGGTGGGCACGGGCTCTAAACAAGACTCGCGGGGAGGTTGGGGCAGGTCGACCAGCGCGGTCTGGGAGCAGCAACAGCGGGTGACCTTGTCGGGCACGAGCTCACATGGGTCGCAAGGGCCGGTGTGGCAGGTGCGAGTGCACTTGTGCTTGCCGCAGTCCAAGAAGCGGTCACACTTGGTCTGGCACGAGAACAGACGGTCTTCCTCCTCGTTCCATGGGTCGCGGGTACCGCTGCCACATGGACGCTTCTCAAACGTCTTGCCACAGTAGCACTTCTGAGTCTCAAGCACCTGACAGGGCGAGCACTCGCCTGGATGGCATGTGTTGGCGCACTGATGGTTGCCACAGGACAGTGGCTTGTCGCAGACGTTGTCGCAGCACTTGCCCTTGTCGACCTCACCGCACATCAAGCGGTACTCTGTGCGCCGGCAGTGGCACTTCATCATGGGGCCGAGCGCCGAGCAGTTGAGGCACGGTCCGGGATGGCACAGGATGTTGCAAGTATGCGGGCAGTTGGACTTGGCGCGCAGCTTGCCACAGACCTCGCCACAGCTGTGTGGCAGGAAGTAGGGGTTGTATTGCGGGTCGCGTTGCTTGCCGCAGAAGCAGGTGGACTGGGGCTCGCCGCGCTCGACAATGTGGCGGCAGCCTGGGCACTTCCACTTGCCATCGGGCGTCGTGGACTTGGTCATCCACACCTTGATGCAGCTCTGATGGAATATCGTGGAGCAGGAGGGGCAGTTCCACACGGGAGCCGTCCTCTTGACGGCCTCATAGCACACCATGCAGTCGTAGTTGTTGCTCTGGAGCTTGTTGATGATCTGGATCGCCAGGGGTGTGTAGTCGGCTGTCTT
Source organism: Acytostelium subglobosum LB1 (assembly GCF_000787575.1). Lineage (NCBI taxonomy): Eukaryota > Evosea > Eumycetozoa > Acytosteliales > Acytosteliaceae > Acytostelium > Acytostelium subglobosum. Next base: position 210,094 of record NW_012236525.1, on the reverse strand, counting down.
TGTCGCATCCTTGTCGTCGAATATATACTTGGGCTGTGATGTTGACGCTGTCGTATTTCTCTTATTCCTATCTCCGTTGTTGTCGCCATTGTCTGATTGCTGCTGCTGTCTTGGCTGCTGCTGCTTCGAAGCAGCATTCTCGCGTGCCTTTGTGAACTTGTCCTTGAGTCCATTTGATTGATCCTTCTCCTTCTCCTTTCCTTCCAGTGGAGATGAATGTCCTCTTCGATCCTGCTGCTGCTGCTGCTGTCTAGGTTGCCTCTCTCCCGATGGCTTCCCTTCGCCTCTCTCTCCACCAGCGCCAGCGCCAGCTCCAGATGCTCCTCCTCTCTTGTTCGCTTGTCTCTTGTTGTTGTCTCGGTTGTTTTGATCTCTCTGAGATGATGTTGTGGATGATGAAGTGGATGTCGTGCTGTTGTTGTCTGTCTGTCTACTTGGCATGAATGGTGGGGACTTGGGGTTGAGCTTGGCTGCTCCAGCAGAGGCCTGTCTGCCGAGCATCTGCTCCTGCTGCCAGGTCAGTCCCGAGGACTGAGTCTGCGACTGTGAGGCAGTCGAGGAGGAGGAGGAAGATGGTTGGGACATGGCGCCATCAGTTGCCATGCCCTGATGATATATAAACACTTCGTTGGTCGATGGATCAAAGTCCGTCTGTTGCTGCGACTGAGTCTGCTGCTGTTGAGACTGTCTCGACTTGTTGTGTCTGCCTCTACCACTGACTCTTGGCTCAGAGGTGGCAGTCGACGATGAAGTGTTTGTTGGTGATGTAGAGTTGTTGCCGTGCTCTGAAGCAGACAAAGTGTGAACATCGATCATCTTTGTTGTTGATGGAGCCTTCCTTCTCGATGAAGGTTTTGACGGCTGCTGTGTTGTTGTTGAGGTGGTGGTAGTAGTTGTGCTTATCGTTGATGACCCGGCTGCAGGTGATGAGGCTGCAGTAGAAGTGTTGACTGTTGAAGTTGATGAGGGTGAAGTAGTACCTATGTTGTTGTTGTTAATGTTGTTGTTATTGATGACGCTGTTATTATTATTACTTCGGTTGTTATTATTATTTGTTTGATGTTGTTGTTGTTGTTGAACAACCGGTGGTGCAGTTGAATGGTCGGTATTCATTGTGTTGCGTTGTTCTATTGTTCTTCCTAAGTAGTCTCAGAGAGGAGGAAGGACGAGGTGATCACCTCGTAAGAGGTCAACGGCACGCTTGTGTTTGTATGCGGGGATGATGCGCTCGCTCGCCAATCGATTGGCTGCGTTGTAGTCCTTCTCGAATGTTTCTTTGCTCTCTCTGCTTTTGATCGTATCGTATCGTATCGTATTGCTATTGTTGTTGTTGATAGTTATGAGATATAGAGGGGTTTGCTTGATTGTCAACGGTATTTCCTCACTTTCTCCTTCTTCTTTACTTCGTTGTTTGTTTGTTGTCAAGTAATAAGATAAACAAAAAAAAGTGTGTTTGTCATCATAATCACCTCTATCTTCAATTTTTCCTAAGCTTTAGAACAAACATTGTGGTTGGAGGAAATCCATCCATTGTTGGGTGATGAACTTGAACCACAACCAACATTGATCCTAATTAATTAATTCATTGATTCAACCATTTATTCAACCTTGGTGTTGTTAATACAACTAACTTTATTTAAGTATAGGTATGGAATTATACCAAACAACCAAAAGTTATATCTTACATGTCACTCAGATAAGATAAGATAAGATGTTTACAACAACACCATAAATGTACATAAATAGTATTATGATGAGACTATTGGGAAAGGTGTTTGCACTCTTGGGCTTCCAATTCCATAGAGCTCAAACATCATGATCCAACTCATTCGATTTAGTCCATCGAACCATTTTGAAAGGATCTTTGTGTGTGGCCGATGAAATTAATTAAAGTTGGTTGAGGCTCCCAACACAAGCATCACACCCTCACAACCACATGACGATTATGAATAGATCGTACAACTAATCACTTTGAATGATCATGATTGATTGTCTGTCGGAATGAATGAATGAATCAATGACTCACTCGCTCATTCACTCAACTACTACTTCGTTGTATAAATCAAATCTACTTGTATTTTTAATCAAACATATATATAAATAACAAACAAATAATAATAACAACAACAATGACAATCACAAACATATACTTGCCAGTGACATCAAGCTTTGCTGGTGTGCTCGGCCTGTTCTACGTGTACCTCTCACTCAACGTCGTCAGATATAGGCGTGGTCTGAAGGTGTCTGTTGGCGATGGCACTGCAGAGTTGATGCGCGAGATGGCCAAGTCCGACAACAACAAGGAGATCGACTTCAAGAAGTACAAGGGTCTGGTGGCCGCCATCAGATCACACGGCAACTTTGCCGAGTTTGTGCCACTGCAGCTTGTGCTGGCCGCTCTGCTCGAGCTGCAGGGCGTCAGCTCATCCAAGCTGACCGTCCTCCTTGGACTGTTCACCGTCTCACGTGTGATCCATCCATTCTTTGGAATGTTCAAGTCCAACTTTGTTGGATGGGGACGTGTTCTCGGCACCGTCGTTACCTTTTTCACGATCGCCGGTTCAGCAATGGCCAACATCTACATTGCCCGTACCAGACTATATTAAATAAACATAACCATCATTCATTCATACTCTCATTCAATTATTCATTCATTCTATCATTCTTTCATTCTTTCAAAGTTGATTCAATAGTTCAGCCGATAACGCCCATTCGAGACACACACACACTCAGAGACAGGACCAACCCCATCCCCTCAACTTTGCGCGCAACAACCCAACACAAACAAACCATTCTACACACAAACACACCAACAACCTTTGTTTTTGAAAGAAAGAACAGATGTCCCGTTTGACCCTCTCAACTCCCCCAAGTCCACACTCTCCCATTCATTCATTCAGTCACACATTATAACAAATATTAACTGTCTTCAACTCAACTGTATTACCTTACACAACAACAACAACAACAAACAGATACAGATATATTAGATCATTGGAAAGGATCATTCATATTCATCATCTTCTCGAAAGCTGCTTCAATCAATCAAACAAAGAATCAATCAATCGAATCAAAGTACATGCAAGATGATGCATTGAGTGCGCACGTGACTGAATGATGTGTTTGGACAAAAGCTGGAAGTAGATCAGTACACAAGCAACGACAACAATCAACAATCAATCGACGCAATCAATCAATCAACGCAATATCAATCAATCAAAAATGATGGGAATACTCAATAGAAAGAAGAGGACTTCAAAGAGCAAGGACGATGAGTTGTTCGCCAGTATTAATAATAGTAATAATAGTAATAATAATAGTAATACAACAACATATACAACGACATCATCATCATCAGTTACAACATTACCAGCTATAGTACCTTTGCCTTTGAGCCCTTTCAAACCACCAGTTACATCGACGGCCACAGCAACAGCGACAGCACCACCTTCACCACCTCTAACTGCCACGACGGGACAGACATCTTCACCGCCACTCACCTCGACGCCTGCATCGTCACTCATATCAAACCACAACAACACGACAATGCCATCGACATCCCTGCGACATGCATCACCCTATCTCAAGGGTGCCTATCTCTCACCGACTCGTCTGCCGCCACATGCTCAGCAGCAGCGTGAAGAACAACAGCAACAACAGCAACAACAACAGCAACATCAACATCCTGCATTGACACACAAGCACTCGACAAATGATCTGTTACAGCAGCAGCAACTACAACAACAACAGCAACAACAGCTGATAAGCAAGTCATCCTCAATGAACAATATATCAAAGATAATGGATGGCCACGTTCTCACAAAGACCACGATGATGACGACGACCACAACAACGACGACCACCACGACCACAATGACAACGATACCGCTCACTCCTTTACAGCCGACTCTGCAGAGGATACATTCGCAGCAGCATCTGCCGTCGCTCACACCAAAGCAGCAGACGCCACCCCTCGAGCCTGTCAAGCTCAAGAAGAATGTGGCCGTCTCGATACCGTCCACCAAGCGACTGCTGGAGGGTGAGCGCTCTCGAAAGATGTCCATCGCTGCCGAGGTCGAGCTCTACTTCAAACTCAAGCAATCTGAGACGGACTTTGCACACTCACTCACCTGTGCCGTGTCGCCCTTCCAGTACCTGGACGACAAGGAGGCCAATGTAAGTAGAGTGCGGTTCTTGGGTGGCGCCTTGGTGTGTGGCGCTTCAACATCACACAATGTACTCATCCATCCATTCGTTCATACAGGATAACCTTAGTGTCGAGGACTTTAAGGTGGAGCTGAGCTTTGATGGATACACCAACTGGTATAGGGTACGTATGACCTTGGCCTCGACCCGTCAACCTACCTCTCACTCCCCTCACTCACTCAATCAATCAATCAATCAATAGGATATGAACCGTAGGGTATCACAGAAGACTATAATGATACAGGATGACAAGGATTCATCATCAGAGATAATGGAGGAGAAGGGCGGCTCAAACAATCTGCACGCATCACCAAAGTTCACACCGGTTTGGAAGAGGAAGAAGAAGGCAAATAAGGATGAGGATGTTGAGCACTTGGAATTCATGAGGCGTCATCTGCACAATGACAACAATCAACAGCAGCATCAGCAGCACGCTGTCAAGAAGAGTCCGATGCACACGCACAGCGACATGCACATTATCAACACGCACGTCAACAACATCTCGCTCTCGAACAACACAAGCAGCAGCCTCTCAATTGGCCAGTAATGGCAGCAACAACAATGGCAGCGCCAACAACAGTGCATTATCGATTGGTGGCGGCACTTCACCACATCTCAGCAGCAGCTGTGAGCGACTGCCGCCCAAGTTATTGATCGAAGCCATGTCTGGCGGACCCAACGACATTGCCTCGACGTCCAAAGAGACGTCACGCAATGACGTCGACTCTGAGTCGTACCGCAATAGTATGTCAGTAAACTCTGACCACAACTACTCGCCTGTGTTCGTCGGCGCCAATGGCTGCAGCAAGAACCCACCACGACGACTCAACAGCGTCCAGACCATAGTGCCCCAACAACAGCAGCAACAGCAGCAGCGCATATCGCCGCGCCGACTTAACTGCTCGCAGAACATGGAGGACTTGGTACTGGAGGATGCCAACAGCGTGGACACGAGCTACTACGAGGACCTCGATGGCAGTAGCTACTACGACAATCACATGATGAGCCCATTCAACAAGCAGCAGCAACAACAGATGTCAACGTCACCCAACTCAATCAAGCGAATTGGTGGCAAGATCAAGTCATTCTTTGTTGGCGGCAAGAGCAAGAACAAGGGCCCCGGCAGCAGTCCGATGATGCAGCAGAATGCAAGCGACTTACAGAGCGTTGGCATGTCACCACCATCATCATTCTCGTCGCCCTCCAATCACTTCCTGCTGCGTACACAGTCACAGTCGTCGCTGCAGAGTACACCGCGCCAGCTGGAGCTGGAGCGCAGTCCAAGCAGCCAGCAGTTCACAGGACTGCCGCCACAAGAGTACTCGGCGCTCTACTCTCTGACGCCATCGCCCCTCAATCGATCACAGTCACATGTATCACTGCATAAGCTGACAACGCCACGCTACGACAACATTCAATCAAACATGTCTCCTCGCTCTTTCAACCATTCGACAGCATCCACACCATCTGTCGGAGTCTATCCATCACCTCATCTTGTACAAGTACAACAACAACAACAACAACAACAACAGCAACTACA